>NW_027103087.1:300000-457686 GCF_040182565.1 Anser cygnoides
CATGCAGTGCAGTGAGTCCAAAGAGTGCACTGGCACCACTGGGTATGCAGTGCATGAGTGCAGAGAGTCCACTGGCACCACTGGGGATGCAGTGCAGTGAGTCCAGAGAGTGGACTGGCACCAGTGGGGATGGAGTGCACTGAGTCCAGAGAGTGCACTGGCAGCACTGGGGATGCACTGCAGTGAGTCCAGAGAGTGCACTGGCACCACTGGGGATGCACTGCAGTGACTCGAAAGAGTGCACTGGCACCACTGCGGATGCACTGCAGTGACTCCAGAGAGTGCACTGGCACCACTGGGGATGCACTGCAATGAGTCCAGAGAGTGCACTGGCTCCAGTGGGGATGCACTGCGGTGAGTAAAGAGAATGCACTGGCGCCATTGGGGTTGCAGTGCAGTGAGTCCAGAGAGTGCACTGGCACCACTGGGGATGCAGTGCAGTGAGTCCACAGAGTGCACTGGCACCTTGGGGATGCAGTGCAGTGAGTCCAGAGAGTGCACTGGCACCACTGGGGATGCAGTGCACTGAGTCCAGAGAGTGCACTGGCACCACTGGGGATGCACTGCAGTGAGTCCAGAGAGTGCACTGGCACCACTGGGGATGCACTGCAGTGACTCGAAAGAGTGCACTGGCACCACTGGGGATGCACTGCAGTGAGTCCGGAGAGTGCCCTGGCACCAATGGTGATGCAGTGCAGTGAGTCCAGAGAGTGCAGTGGCACAACTGGGGATGCAGTGCAGTGAGTCCAGAGAGTGCACTGGCACCACTGGGGATGCAATGCAGTGAGTCCAGAGAGTGCACTGGCACCACTGGGGATGCACTGCAGTGACTCCAGAGAGTGCACAGGCACCACTGGGGATGCAGTGCAGTGACTCGAAAGAGTGCACTGGCACCACTGCGGATGCACTGCAGTGAGTCCGGAGAGTGCCCTGGCACCAATGGTGATGCAGTGCAGTGAGTCCAGAGAGTGCAGTGGCACCACTGGGGATGCAGTGCAGTGAGTCCAGAGAGTGCACTGGCACCACTGGGGATGCAGTTCAGTGAGTCCAGAGAGTGCACTGGCACCACTGGGGATGCACTGCAGTGAGTCCAGAGAGTGCACTTGCACCACTGGGGATGCAGTGCAGTGACTCGAAAGAGTGCACTGGCACCACTGCGGATGCACTGCAGTGAGTCCGGAGAGTGCCCTGGCACCAATGGTGATGCAGTGCAGTGAGTCCAGAGAGTGCAGTGGCACCACTGGGGATGCAGTGCAGTGAGTCCAGAGAGTGCACTGGCACCACTGGGGATGCAGTGCACTGAGTCCAGAGAGTGCACTGGCACCACTGGTGATGCAGTGCAGTGAGTCCAGAGAGTGCACTGTCAGCACTGGGGATGCAGTGCAGTGAGTCCAGAGAGTGCACTGGCACCACTGGGGATGCACTGCAGTGAGTCCAGAGAGTGCACTGGCACCACTGGGGATGCAGTGCAGTGAGTCCAGAGAGTGCACTGGCACCACTGGGGATGCAGTGCCGTGAGTCCAGAGAGTGCACTGGCACAAAAGGGGATGCACTGCAGTGAGTCCAGAGAGTGCACTGGCACCACTGGGGATGCAGTGCAGTGAGTCCAGAGAGTGCACTGTCAGCACTGGGGATGCAGTGCAGTGAGTCCAGAGAGTGCACTGGCACCACTGGGGATGCACTGCAGTGACTCCAGAGACTGCACTGGCACCAATGGGGATGCACTGCAGTGAGTCCAGAGAATGCACTGGCACCACTGGGGATGCAGTGCAGTGACTCGAAAGAGTGCACTGGCACCACTGGGGATGCACTGCAGTGAGTCCGGAGAGTGCCCTGGCACCAATGGTGATGCAGTGCAGTGATCCAGAGAGTGCACTGGAACCACTGGGGATGCAGTGCAGTGAGTCCAGAGAGTGCACTGGCACCACTGGGGATGCACTGCAGTGAGTCCAAAGAGTGCATTGGCAACACTGGAGATGCAGTGCAGTTAGTCCATAGAGTGCACTGGCTCCACTGGGGATGCAGTGCAGTGACTCAAGAGAGTGCACAGGCACCACTGGGGATGCAGTGCAGTGAGTCCAGAGAGTGCAATGGCACCACAGGGGATGCACTGCAGTGATTCCAGAGAGTGCACTGTCACCACTGGGGATGCAGTGCAGTGAGTCCAGAGAGTACACTGGCACCTCAGGGGCTGCACTGCAGTGAGTCCAGAGAGTGCACTGGCACCACTGGTGATGCAGTGTGGTGAGTCCAGAGAGTACACTGGCACCACTGGGGATGCACCTCGGTGAGTCCAGAGAGTGCTCTGGGAACACCGGGGATGCAGTGCAGTGAGTGCAGAGAGTGCACTGGCACCACTGGGGATGCAGTGCAGTGAGTGCAGAGAGTGCACTGGCACCACTGGGGATGCACTGCAGTGAGTCCAGAGATTGTACTGGCACCACTGGGGATGCAGTGCAGTGAGTCCGGAGAGTGCACTGGCACCACTGGGGATGCAGTGCAGTGAGTCCAGAGAGTGCACTGGCACCACTGGGGATGCACTGCAGTGAGTCCAGAGAGTGCACTGTCAGCACTGGGGATGCAGTGCAGTGAGTCCAGAGAGTGCACTGTCAGCACCACTGGGGATGCAGTGCAGTGACTACAGAGAGTGCACTGGCACCAGTGGGGATGCACTGCAGTGGGTCCAGAGAGTGCACTGGCACCACTGCGGATGCACTGCAGTGAGTCCGGCGAGTGCCCTGGCACCAATGGTGATGCAGTGCAGTGAGTCCAGAGAGTGCAGTGGCACCACTGGGGATGCACTGCAGTGAGTCCAGAGAGTGCACTGGCACCACTGGGGATGCACTGCAGTGAGTCCAGAGAGTGCACTGGCACCACTGGGGATGCACTGCAGTGAGTCCAGAGAGTGCTCTGGGAACACTGGGGATGCAGTGCAGTGAGTGCAGAGAGTGCACTGGCACCACTGGGGATGCAGTGCAGTGAGTCCAGAGAGTGCACTGGCACCACTGGGGATGCACTGCAGTGACTCGAAAGAGTGCACTGGCACCACTGCGGATGCACTGCAGTGAGTCTGGAGAGTGCCCTGGCACCAACGGTGATGCAGTGCAGTGAGTCCAGAGAGTGCAGTGGCACCACTGGGGATGCAGTGCAGTGAGTCCAGAGAGTGCACTGGCACCACTGGGGATGCAGTGCAGTGAGTCCAGAGAGTGCACTGGCACCACTGGGGATGAAGTGCAGTGAGTCCAGAGAGTGCACTGGCACCACTGGGGATGCAGTGCAGTGAGTCCAGAGAGTGCACTGGCACCACTGGGGATGCACTGCAGTGAGTCCAGAGAGTGCACTGGCACCACTGGGGATGCACTGCAGTGAGTCCAGAGAGTGCACTGGCAGCACTGGGGATGCAGTGCAGTGACTCCAGAGAGTGCAGAGGCACCACTGTTGATGCAGTGCTGCGACTCCAGAGAGTGCACTGGCACCACTGGGGATGCAGTGCAGTGAGTCCAGAGAGTGCACTGGCACCACTGGGGATGCACTGCAGTGAGTCCAGAGAGTGCACTGGCACCACTGGTGATGCAGTGCAGTGAGTACAGAGAGTGCACTGGCACCACTGGGGATGCAGTGCAGTGAGTCCAGAGAGTGCACTGGCACCACTGGGGATGCACTGCAGTGACTCGAAAGAGTGCACTGGCACCACTGCGGATGCACTGCAGTGAGTCCGGAGAGTGCCCTGGCACCAATGGTGATGCAGTGCAGTGAGTCCAGAGAGTGCAGTGACACCACTGGGGATGCAGTGCAGTGAGTCCAGAGAGTGCAGTGGCACCACTGGGGATGCAATGCAGTGAGTCCAGAGAGTGCACTGGCACCACTTGGGATGCAGTGCAGTGAGTTCAGAGAGTGCACTGGCACCACTGGGGATGCACTGCAGTGACTACAGAGAGTGCACTGGCAGCACTGGGGATGCAGTGCAGTTGAGTCCAGAGAGTGCACTGGCACCTTGGGGATGCAGTGCAGTGAGTCCAGAGAGTACACTGGCACCACTGGGGATGCAGTGCAGTGAGTCCAGAGAGTGCACTGGCACCAGTGGGGATGCACTGCAGTGAGTCCAGAGAGTGCACTGGCACCACTGGGGATGCAGTGCAGTGAGTCCAGAGAGTGCACTGGCACCACAGGGGATGCAGTGCAGTGAGTGCAGAGAGTGCCCTGGCACCACTGGGGATGCAGTGCAGTGAGTCCAGAGAGTGCACTGGCACCACTTGGGATGCACTGCAGTGAGTCCAGAGAGTGCACTGGCACCACTGGGGATGCACTGCAGTGACTCCAGAGAGTGCACTGGCACCACTGGGGATGCACTGCAATTAGTCCAGAGAGTGCACTGGCTCCAGTGCGGATGCACTGCGGTGAGTAAAGAGAATGCACTGGCGCCATTGGGGTTGCAGTGCAGTGAGTCCAGAGAGTGCACTGGCACCACTGGGGATGCAGTGCAGTGAGTCCACAGAGTGCACTGGCACCTTGGGGATGCAGTGCAGTGAGTCCAGAGAGTGCACTGGCACCACTGGGGATGCAGTGCACTGAGTCCAGAGAGTGCACTGGCACCACTGGGGATGCACTGCAGTGAGTCCAGAGAGTGCACTGGCACCACTGGGGATGCACTGCAGTGACTCGAAAGAGTGCACTGGCACCACTGGGGATGCACTGCAGTGAGTCCGGAGAGTGCCCTGGCACCAATGGTGATGCAGTGCAGTGAGTCCAGAGAGTGCAGTGGCACTACTGGGGATGCAGTGCAGTGAGTCCAGAGAGTGCACTGGCACCACTGGGGATGCAATGCAGTGAGTCCAGAGAGTGCACTGGCACCACTGGGGATGCACTGCAGTGAGTCCAGAGAGTGCACTGGCACCACTGGGGATGCACTGCAGTGACTCCAGAGAGTGCACTGGCACCACTGGGGATGCACTGCAGTGAGTCCGGAGAGTGCCCTGGCACCAATGGTGATGCAGTGCAGTGAGTCCAGAGAGTGCAGTGGCACCACTGGGGATGCAGTGCAGTGAGTCCAGAGAGTGCACTGGCAATACTGGGGATGCAGTTCAGTGAGTCCAGAGAGTGCACTGGCACCACTGGGGATACACTGCAGTGACTCCAGAGAGTGCACTGGCACCACTGGGGATGCACTGCAGTGAGTCCAGAGAGTGCACTGGCACCACTGGGGATGCAGTGCAGTGAGTCCAGAGAGTGCACTGGCACCACTGGGGATGCACTGCAGTGACTCGAAAGAGTGCACTGGCACCACTGCGGATGCACTGCAGTGAGTCCGGAGAGTGCCCTGGCAGCAATGGTGATGCAGTGCAGTGAGTCCAGAGAGTGCAGTGGCACCACTGGGGATGCAGTGCAGTGAGTCCAGAGAGTGCACTGGCACCACTGGGGATGAAGTGCAGTGAGTCCAGAGAGTGCACTGGCACCACTGGGGATGCACTGCAGTGACTCGAAAGAGTGCACTGGCACCACTGCGGATGCACTGCAGTGAGTCCGGAGAGTGCCCTGGCACCAATGGTGATGCAGTGCAGTGAGTCCAGAGAGTGCAGTGGCACCACTGGGGATGCAGTGCAGTGAGTCCAGAGAGTGCACTGGCACCACTGGGGATGCAATGCAGTGAGTGCAGAGAGTGCACTGGCACCACTGGGGATGCAGTGCACTGAGTCCAGAGAGTGCACTGGCACCACTGGTGATGCAGTGCAGTGAGTCCAGAGAGTGCACTGGCACCACTGGGGATGCACTGCAGTGAGTCCAGAGAGTGCACTGGCACCACTGGGGATGCAGTGCAGTGACTCCAGAGAGTGCAGAGGCACCACTGTTGATGCAGTGCTGCGACTCCAGAGAGTGCACTGGCACCACTGGGGATGCAGTGCAGTGAGTCCGGAGAGTGCACTGGCACCACTGGGGATGCAGTGCAGTGAGTCCAGAGAGTGCACTGGCACCACTGGGGATGCAGTGCAGTGAGTCCAGAGAGTGCACTGGCACCACTGGGGATGCACTGCAATGAGTCCAGAGAGTGCACTGGCTCCAGTGGGGATGCACTGCGGTGAGTAAAGAGAATGCACTGGCGCCATTGGGGTTGCAGTGCAGTGAGTCCAGAGAGTGCACTGGCACCACTGGGGATGCAGTGCAGTGAGTCCACAGAGTGCACTGGCACCTTGGGGATGCAGTGCAGTGAGTCCAGAGAGTGCACTGGCACCACTGGGGATGCAGTGCACTGAGTCCAGAGAGTGCACTGGCACCACTGGGGATGCACTGCAGTGAGTGCAGAGAGTGCACTGGCACCACTGTTCATGCAGTGCAGTGAGTCCAAAGAGTGCACTGGCACCACTGGGTATGCAGTGCAGTGAGTGCAGAGAGTCCACTGGCACCACTGGGGATGCAGTGCAGTGAGTCCAGAGAGTGGACTGGCACCAGTGGGGATGGAGTGCACTGAGTCCAGAGAGTGCACTGGCAGCACTGGGGATGCACTGCAGTGAGTCCAGAGAGTGCACTGGCACCACTGGGGATGCACTGCAGTGACTCGAAAGAGTGCACTGGCACCACTGGGGATGCACTGCAGTGACTCCAGAGAGTGCACTGGCACCACTGGGGATGCACTGCAATGAGTCCAGAGAGTGCACTGGCACCAGTGGGGATGCACTGCAGTGAGTAAAGAGAATGCACTGGCGCCATTGGGGATGCAGTGCAGTGAGTCCAGAGAGTGCACTGGCACCACTGGGGATGCAGTGCAGTGAGTCCAGAGAGTGCACTGGCACCTTGGGGATGCAGTGCAGTGAGTCCAGAGAGTGCACTGGCACCACTGGGGATGCAGTGCAGTGAGTCCAGAGAGTGCACTGGCACCACTGGGGATGCACTGCAGTGAGTCCAGAGAGTGCACTGGCACCACTGGGGATGCACTGCAGTGACTCGAAAGAGTGCACTGGCACCACTGCGGATGCACTGCAGTGAGTCCGGAGAGTGCCCTGGCACCAATGGTGATGCAGTGCAGTGAGTCCAGAGAGTGCAGTGGCACAACTGGGGATGCAGTGCAGTGAGTCCAGAGAGTGCACTGGCACCACTGGGGATGCAATGCAGTGAGTCCAGAGAGTGCACTGGCACCACTGGGGATGCACTGCAGTGACTCCAGAGAGTGCACAGGCACCACTGGGGATGCAGTGCAGTGACTCGAAAGAGTGCACTGGCACCACTGCGGATGCACTGCAGTGAGTCCGGAGAGTGCCCTGGCACCAATGGTGATGCAGTGCAGTGAGTCCAGAGAGTGCAGTGGCACCACTGGGGATGCAGTGCAGTGAGTCCAGAGAGTGCACTGGCACCACTGGGGATGCAGTTCAGTGAGTCCAGAGAGTGCACTGGCACCACTGGGGATGCACTGCAGTGAGTCCAGAGAGTGCACTTGCACCACTGGGGATGCAGTGCAGTGACTCGAAAGAGTGCACTGGCACCACTGCGGATGCACTGCAGTGAGTCCGGAGAGTGCCCTGGCACCAATGGTGATGCAGTGCAGTGAGTCCAGAGAGTGCAGTGGCACCACTGGGGATGCAGTGCAGTGAGTCCAGAGAGTGCACTGGCACCACTGGGGATGCAGTGCACTGAGTCCAGAGAGTGCACTGGCACCACTGGTGATGCAGTGCAGTGAGTCCAGAGAGTGCACTGGCACCACTGGGGATGCAGTGCAGTGAGTCCAGAGAGTGCACTGGCAGCACTGGGGATGCAGTGCAGTGACTCCAGAGAGTGCACTGGCACCACTGTTGATGCAGTGCTGTGACTCCAGAGAGTGCACTGGCACCACTGGGGATGCAGTGCAGTGAGTCCAGAGAGTGCACTGGCACCTCTGTGGATGCAGTGCAGTGAGTCCAGAGAGTGCACTGGCACCACTGGGGATGCAGTGCAGTGAGTCCAGAGAGTGCACTGGCACCACTGGGGATGCAGTGCAGTGAGTCCAGAGAGTGCACTGGCACCACTGGGGATGCACTGCAGTGAGTCCAGAGTGTGCACTGGCACCACTGGTGATGCAGTGCAGTGAGTCCAGAGAGTGCACTGGCACCACTGGGGATGCACTGCAGTGAGTCCAGAGAGTGCACTGGCACCACTGGGGATGCACTGCAGTGACTCAAGAGAGTGCACTGGCACCACTGCGGATGCACTGCAGTGAGTCCGGAGAGTGCACTGGCACCACTGGGGATGCAGTGCAGTGAGTGCAGAGAGTGCACTGGCACCACTGGGGATGCAGTGCAGTGAGTCCAGAGAGTGCACTGGCACCACTGGGGATGCAGTGCAGTGAGTCCAGAGACTGCACTGGCACCACTGGGGATGCACTGCAGTGAGTCCTGAGAGTGCACTGGCACCACTGGGGATGCACTACAGTGAGTCCAGAGACTGCACTGGCACCACTGGGGATGCAGTGCAGTGAGTCCAGAGAGTGCACTGGCACCACTGTTCATGCAGTGCAGTGAGTCCAGAGAGTGCACTGGCACCACTGGGGATGCAGTGCATGAGTGCAGAGAGTCCACTGGCACCACTGGGGATGCAGTGCAGTGAGTCCAGAGAGTGGACTGGCACCAGTGGGGATGCAGTGCACTGAGTCCAGAGAGTGCACTGGCACCACTGGGGATGCAGTGCAGTGAGTCCAGAGAGTGCACTGGCTCCACTGGGGATGCACTGTAGTGAGTCCAGAGACTGCACTGGCACCACTGGGGATGCACTTCAGTGAGTCCAGAGAGTGCACTGGCACCACTGGGGATGCAGTGCAGTGAGTGCAGAGAGTGCACTGGCACCACTGGGGATGCAATGCAGTGAGTCCAGAGAGTGCACTGGCACCACTGGGGATGCACTGCAGTGAGTCCAGAGAGTGCACTGGCACCACTGGGGATGCAGTGCAGTGAGTCCAGAGAGTGCACTGGCAGCACTGGGGATGCACTGCAGTGAGTCCAGAGAGTGCACTGGCACCACTGGGGATGCACTGCAGTGACTCGAAAGAGTGCACTGGCACCACTGGGGATGCACTGCAGTGAGTCCGGAGAGTGCCCTGGCACCACTGGGGATGCAGTGCAGTGAGTGCAGAGAGTGTACTGGCACCACTGGGGATGCAGTGCAGTGAGTCCAGAGAGTGCACTGGCACCACTGGGGATGCAGCGCAGTGAGTCCAGAGAGTGCACTGGCACTACTGGGGATGCACTGCAGTGAGTCCAGAGAGTGCACTGGCACCACTGCGGATGCACTGCAGTGAGTCCAGAGAGTGCACTGGCACCTCTGGGGATGCAGTGCAGTGAGTCCAGAGAGTGCACTGGCACCACTGGGGATGCAGTGCAGTGAGTCCAGAGAGTGCACTGGCACCACTGGGGATGCAGTGCAGTGAGTCCAGAGAGTGCACTGGCACCACTGGGGATGCAGTGCAGTGAGTCCAGAGAGTGCACTGGCACCACTGGGGATGCACTGCAGTGAGTGCAGAGAGTGCACTGGCACCACTGGGGATGCACTGCAGTGAGTCCAGAGAGTGCACTGGCACCACTGGGGATGCACTGCAGTGAGTCCAGAGAGTGCACTGGCACCACGGGGGATGCAGTGCAGTGACTCCAGAGAGTGCAGAGGCACCACTGTTGATGCAGTGCTGCGACTCCAGAGAGTGCACTGGCACCACTGGGGATGCAGTGCAGTGAGTCCAGAGAGTGCACTGGCACCACTGGAGATGCACTGCAGTGAGTCCAGAGAGTGCACTGGCACCACTGGTGATGCAGTGCAGTGAGTGCAGAGAGTGCACTGGCACCACTGGGGATGCACTGCAGTGAGTCCAGAGAGTGCACTGGCACCACTGGGGATGCACTGCAGTGACTCAAAAGAGTGCACTGGCACCACTGGGGATGCACTGCAGTGAGTCCGGAGAGTGCACTGGCACCAATGGTGATGCAGTGCAGTGAGTCCAGAGAGTGCACTGGCACCACTGGGGATGCAGTGCAGTGAGTCCAGAGAGTGCACTGGCACCACTGGGGATGCAATGCAGTGAGTCCAGAGAGTGCACTGGCACCACTGTTGATGCAGTGCAGTGAGTCCAGAGAGTGCACTGGCACCACTGGGGATGCACTGCAGTGATTCCAGAGAGTGCACTGGCACCACTGGGGATGCAGTGCAGTGAGTCCGGAGAGTGCACTGGCACCACTGGTGATGCAGTGCAGTGAGTCCAGAGAGTGCACTGACACCACTGGGGATGCAGTGCAGTGAGTCTAGAGAGTGCACTGGCACCACTGGGGATGCAATGCAGTGAGTCCAGAGAGTGCACTGGCACCACTGGGGATGCAGTGCAGTGAGTCCAGAGAGTGCACTGGCACCACTGGGGATGCCGTGCAGTGAGTCCAGAGAGTGCACTGGCACCACTGGGGATGCACTGCAGTGAGTCCAGAGAGTGCACTGGCAGCACTGGGGATGCAGTGCAGTTGAGTCCAGAGAGTGCACTGGCACCTTGGGGATGCAGTGCAGTGAGTCCAGAGAGTGCACTGGCACCACTGGGATGCAGTGCAGTGAGTCCACAGAGTGCACTGGCACCACAGGGGATACACTGCAGTGAGTCCAGAGAGTGCACTGGCACCACTGGGGACGCAGTGCAGTGACTACAGAGAGTGCACTGGCACCATTGGGGATGCAGTGCACTGAGTCCAGAGAGTGCACTGGCACCAGTGGGGATGCACTGCAGTGGGTCCAGAGAGTGCACTGGCACCAGTGGGGATGCAGTGCAGTGAGTCCAGAGAGTGCACTGGCACCACTGGGAATGCAGTGCAGTGAGTCCAGAGAGTGCACTGGCACCACTGGGGATGCAGTGCAGTGACTCCAGAGAGTGCACTGGCACCACTGGGGATGCACTGCAGTGAGTCCAGAGAGTGCACTGGCACCACTGGGGATGCTGTGCAAAGAGCTCAGAGAGTGCACTGGCACCACTGGGGATGCAGTGCAGTGAGTCCAGAGAGTGCAGTGGCACCATTGGGGATGCAGTGCAGTGAGTCCAGAGAGTGCACTGGCACCACTGGGGATGCAGTGCAGTGAGTTCCAGAGAGTGCACTGGCAGCACTGGTGATGCAGTGCACTGAGTGCAGAGAGTGCACTGGCACCACTGGAGATGCAGTGCAGTGAGTCCAGAGAGTGCACTGGCACCACTGGGGATGCACTGCAGTGAGTCCAGAGAGTGCACTGGCACCACTGGGGATGCAGTGCAGTGACTCCAGAGAGTGCAGAGGCACCACTGTTGATGCAGTGCAGTGAGTGCAGAGAGTGCACTGCACCACTGGGGTTGCAGTGCAGTGAGTCCAGAGAGTGCACTGGCACCACTGGGGATGCACTGCAGTGAGTCCAGAGAGTGCACTGGCACAACTGGGGATGCAGTGCAGTGAGTCCAGAGAGTGCACTGGCACCACTGGGGATGCAGTGCAGTGAGTCCAGAGAGTGCACTAGCACCAATGGGATGCAGTGCAGTGAGTCCAGAGAGTGCACTGGCGCCACTGGGGATGCACTGCAGTGCGTCCAGAGAGTGCACTGGCACCACTGGGGATGCAGTGCAGTGAGTCCAGAGAGTGCACTGGCACCACTGGGGATGCAGTGCAGTGACTCCAGAGAGTGCACTGGCAACACTGGGGATGCAGTGCAGTGAGTCCACAGAGTGCACTGGCACCACTGGGGATGCACTGCAGTGAGTCCAGAGAGTGCACTGGCACCACTGGGGATGCACCCCGGTGAGTCCAGAGAGTGCACTGGCACCACTGGGGATGCACCCCGGTGAGTCCAGAGAGTGCACTCGCACCACTGGGGATGCACTGCAGTGAGTCCAGAGAGTGCACTGGCGCCACAGGGGATGTAGTGCAGTGAGTCCACAGAGGGAACTGGCACCACTGGGGATGCAGTGCAGTGACTCCAGAGAGTGCACTGGCACCACTGGGGATGCACTGCAGTGAGTCCAGAGAGTGCACTGGCACCACTGGAGTTGCAGTGCAGTGAGTCGAGAGAGTGCCCTGGAACCACTGGGGATGCAGCGCAGTGACTACAGAGAGTGCACTGTCTCCACTGGGGATGCAGTGCAGTGAGTCCAGAGAGTACACTGCCACCACTGGTGATGCAGTGCAGTGAGTCCAGAGAGTGCACTGTCAGCACTGGGGATGCAGTGCAGTGAGTCCAGAGAGTGCACTGGCACCACTGGGGATGCACTGCAGTGAGTCCAGAGAGTGCACTGGCACCACTGGGGATGCACTGCAGTGAGTCCAGAGAGTGCACTGGCACCACTGGGGATGCAGTGCCGTGAGTCCAGAGAGTGCACTGGCACCAGTGGGGATGCACTGCAGTGAGTCCAGAGAGTGCACTGGCACCACTGGGGATGCAGTGCAGTGAGTCCAGAGAGTGCACTGTCAGCACTGGGGATGCAGTGCAGTGAGTCCAGAGAGTGCACTGGCACCACTGGGGATGCACTGCAGTGACTCCAGAGACTGCACTGGCACCACTGGGGATGCACTTGCAGTGAGTCCAGAGAATGCACTGGCACCACTGGGGATGCAGTGCAGTGACTCGAAAGAGTGCACTGGCACCACTGGGGATGCACTGCAGTGAGTCCGGAGAGTGCCCTGGCACCAATGGTGATGCAGTGCAGTGATCCAGAGAGTGCACTGGAACCACTGGGGATGCAGTGCAGTGAGTCCAGAGAGTGCACTGGCACCACTGGGGATGCAGTGCAGTGAGTCCAGAGAGTGCACTGGCACCACTGGAGATGCAGTGCAGTGAGTCCATAGAGTGCACTGGCACCACTGGGGATGCAGTGCAGTGACTGCAGAGAGTGCACTGGCACCACTGGGGATGCAGTGCAGTGAGTCCAGAGAGTGCACTGGCACCACTGGGGATGCACTGCAGTGAGTCCAGAGAGTGCACTGTCACCACTGGGGATGCAGTGCAGTGAGTCCAGAGAGTACACTGGCACCTCAGGGGCTGCACTGCAGTGAGTCCAGAGAGTGCACTGGCACCACTGGGGATGCAGTGTGGTGAGTCCAGAGAGTGCACTGGCACCACTGGGGATGCACCTCGGTGAGTCCAGAGAGTGCTCTGGCAAGACTGGGGATGCAGTGCAGTGAGTGCAGAGAGTGCACTGGCACCACTGGGATGCACTGCAATGAGTCCAGAGAATGCACTGGCAGTAATGGGGATGCAGTGCAGTGACTCGAAAGAGTGCACTGGCACCACTGCGGATGCACTGCAGTGAGTCCGGAGAGTGCCCTGGCACCAATGGTGATGCAGTGCAGTGAGTCCAGAGAGTGCAGTGGCACCACTGGGGATGCAGTGCAGTGAGTCCAGAGAGTGCACTGGCACCACTGGGGATGCAGTGCAGTGAGTCCAGAGAGTGCTCTGGCACCACTGGGGATGCAGTGCAGTGAGTGCAGAGAGTGCACTGGCACCACTGGGGATGCAGTGCAGTGAGTCCAGAGAGTGCACTGGCACCACTGGGGATGCACTGCAGTGAGTCCGGAGAGTGCCCTGGCACCAACTGGTGATGCAGTGCAGTGAGTCCAGAGAGTGCACTGGCACCACTGGGGATGCAGTGCAGTGAGTCCAGAGAGTGCACTGGCACCACTGGGGCAGTGCGCAGATGCATGGCACCACTGATGCAGTGCACTGCACCACTGGGGATGAAGTGCAGTGAGTCCAGAGAGTGCACTGGCACCACTGGGGATGCAGTGCAGTGAGTCCAGAGAGTGCACTGGCACCACTGGGGATGCACTGCAGTGAGTCCAGAGAGTGCACTGGCAGCACTGGGGATGCAGTGCAGTGACTCCAGAGAGTGCAGAGGCACCACTGTTGATGCAGTGCTGCGACTCCAGAGAGTGCACTGGCACCACTGGGGATGCAGTGCAGTGAGTCCAGAGAGTGCACTGGCACCACTGGGGATGCACTGCAGTGAGTCCAGAGAGTGCACTGGCACCACTGGGGATGCAGTGCAGTGAGTGCAGAGAGTGCACTGGCACCACTGGGGATGCAGTGCAGTGAGTCCAGAGAGTGCACTGGCACCACTGGGGATGCACTGCAGTGAGTCCAGAGAGTGCACTGGCGCCACAGGGGATGTAGTGCAGTGAGTCCACAGAGGGAACTGGCACCACTGGGGATGCAGTGCAGTGACTCCAGAGAGTGCACTGGCACCACTGGGGATGCAGTGCAGTGAGTCCAGAGAGTGCACTGGCACCACTGGAGTTGCAGTGCAGTGAGTCGAGAGAGTGCCCTGGAACCACTGGTGATGCAGCGCAGTGACTACAGAGAGTGCACTGTCTCCACTGGGGATGCAGTGCAGTGAGTCCAGAGAGTACACTGCCACCACTGGTGATGCAGTGCAGTGAGTCCAGAGAGTGCACTGTCAGCACTGGGGATGCAGTGCAGTGAGTCCAGAGAGTGCACTGGCACCACTGGGGATGCACTGCAGTGACTCCAGAGAGTGCACTGGCACCACTGGGGATGCACTGCAGTGAGTCCAGAGAGTGCACTGGCACCACTGGGGATGCAGTGCCGTGAGTCCAGAGAGTGCGCTGGCACCAGTGGGGATGCACTGCAGTGAGTCCAGAGAGTGCACTGGCACCACTGGGGATGCAGTGCAGTGAGTCCAGAGAGTGCACTGTCAGCACTGGGGATGCAGTGCAGTGAGTCCAGAGAGTGCACTGGCACCACTGGGGATGCACTGCAGTGACTCCAGAGACTGCACTGGCACCAATGGGGATGCACTGCAGTGAGTCCAGAGAATGCACTGGCACCACTGGGGATGCAGTGCAGTGACTCGAAAGAGTGCACTGGCACCACTGGGGATGCACTGCAGTGAGTCCGGAGAGTGCCCTGGCACCAATGGTGATGCAGTGCAGTGATCCAGAGAGTGCACTGGAACCACTGGGGATGCAGTGCAGTGAGTCCAGAGAGTGCACTGGCACCACTGGGGATGCAGTGCAGTGAGTCCAAAGAGTGCACTGGCACCACTGGAGATGCAGTGCAGTTAGTCCATAGAGTGCACTGGCTCCACTGGGGATGCAGTGCAGTGACTCAAGAGAGTGCACAGGCACCACTGGGGATGCAGTGCAGTGAGTCCAGAGAGTGCAATGGCACCACAGGGGATGCACTGCATTGATTCCAGAGAGTGCACTGTCACCACTGGGGATGCAGTGCAGTGAGTCCAGAGAGTACACTGGCACCTCAGGGGATGCACTGCAGTGAGTCCAGAGAGTGCACTGGCACCACTGGGGATGCAGTGTGGTGAGTCCAGAGAGTGCACTGGCACCACTGGGGATGCACCTCAGTGAGTCCAGAGAGTGCTCTGGCAAGACCGGGGATGCAGTGCAGTGAGTGCAGAGAGTGCACTGGCACCACTGGTGATGCACTGCAATGAGTCCAGAGAATGCACTGGCAGTAATGGGGATGCAGTGCAGTGACTCGAAAGAGTGCACTGGCACCACTGCGGATGCACTGCAGTGAGTCCGGAGAGTGCCCTGGCACCAATGGTGATGCAGTGCAGTGAGTCCAGAGAGTGCAGTGGCACCACTGGGGATGCAGTGCAGTGAGTCCAGAGAGTGCACTGGCACCACTGGGGATGCAGTGCAGTGAGTCCAGAGAGTGCTCTGGGAACACTGGGGATGCAGTGCAGTGAGTGCAGAGAGTGCACTGGCACCACTGGGGATGCACTGCAGTGACTCGAAAGAGTGCACTGGCACCACTGCGGATGCACTGCAGTGAGTCCGGAGAGTGCCCTGGCACCAACGGTGATGCAGTGCAGTGAGTCCAGAGAGTGCAGTGGCACCACTGGGGATGCAGTGCAGTGAGTCCAGAGAGTGCACTGGCACCACTGGGGACGCAATGCATTGAGTCCAGAGAGTGCACTGGCACCACTGGGGATGAAGTGCAGTGAGTCCAGAGAGTGCACTGGCACCACTGGGGATGCAGTGCAGTGAGTCCAGAGAGTGCACTGGCACCACTGGGGATGCACTGCAGTGAGTCCAGAGAGTGCACTGGCAGCACTGGGGATGCAGTGCAGTGACTCCAGAGAGTGCAGAGGCACCACTGTTTATGCAGTGCAGTGAGTCCAGAGAGTGCACTGGCACCACTGGGGATGCAGTGCAGTGAGTCCAGAGAGTGCACTGGCACCACTGGGGATGCACTGCAGTGAGTCCAGAGAGTGCACTGGCACCACTGGGGATGCAGTGCAGTGAGTGCAGAGAGTGCACTGGCACCACTGGGGATGCAGTGCAGTGAGTCCAGAGAGTGCACTGGCACCACTGGGGATGCACTGCAGTGACTCCAAAGAGTGCACTGGCACCACTGGGGATGCAATGCAGTGAGTCCAGAGAGTGCACTGGCACCACTGGGGATGCAGTGCAGTGAGTCCAGAGAGTGCACTGGCACCACTGGGGATGCAGTGCAGTGAGTCCAGAGAGTGCACTGGCACCACTGGGGATGCACTGCAGTGAGTCCAGAGAGTGCACTGGCAGCACTGGGTATGCAATGCAGTGAGTCCAGAGAGTGCACTGGCACCTTGGGGATGCAGTGCAGTGAGTCGAGAGAGTGCACTGGCACCACTGGGGATGCAGTGCAGTGAGTCCAGAGAGTGCACTGGCACCAGTGGGGATGCACTGCAGTGAGTCCAGAGAGTGCACTGGCACCACTGGGGTTGCAGTGCAGTGAGTCCAGAGAGTGCACTGGCACCACTGGGATGCAGTGCAGTGAGTGCAGAGAGTGCACTGGCACCACTGGTGATGCAGTGCAGTGAGTCCAGAGAGTGCACTGGCACCACTGGGGATGCAGTGCAGTGAGTCCAGAGAGTGCACTGGCACCACTGGGGATGCACCCCGGTGATCCAGAGATTGCACTGGCACCACTGGGGATGCAGTGCAGTGAGTCCAGAGAGTGCACTGGCACCACTGGGGATGCAATGCAGTGAGTCCAGAGAGTGCACTGGCACCACTGGGGATGCAGTGCAGTGAGTACAGAGAGTGCACTGGCACCACTGGGGATGCACTGCAGTGAGTCCGGAGAGTGCACTGGCACCACTGGGGATGCAGTGCAGTGAGTCCAGAGAGTGCACTGGCACCACTTGGGATGCACTGCAGTGAGTCCAGAGAGTGCACTGGCACCACTGGGGATGCACTGCAGTGAGTCCAGAGAGTGCACTGGCACCACTGGGGATGCACTGCAATGAGTCCAGAGAGTGCACTGGCACCACTGGGGATGCAGTGCAGTGACTCCAGAGAGTGCACTGGCACCACTGTTGATGCAGTGCAGTGACTCCAGAGAGTGCACTGGCACCACTGGGGATGCACTGCAGTGACTCAGAGAGTGCACTGGCACCACTGGGATGCACTGCAGTGAGTCCGGAGAGTGCACTGGCACCAACGGTGATGCACTGCAGTGAGTCCAGAGAGTGCAGTGGCACCACTGGGGATGCAGTGCAGTGAGTCCAGAGAGTGCACTGGCACCACTGGGGATGCAATGCAGTGAGTCCAGAGAGTGCACTGGCACCACTGGGGATGCAGTGCAGTGAGTCCAGAAAGTGCACTGGCACCACTGGGGATGCAGTGCAGTGAGTCCAGAGAGTGCACTGGCACCACTGGGGATGCACTGCAGTGAGTCCAGAGAGTGCACTGGCAGCACTGGGGATGCAGTGCAGTGACTCCAGAGAGTGCAGAGGCACCACTGTTGATGCAGTGCAGTGAGTCCAGAGAGTGCACTGGCACCACTGGGGATGCAGTGCAGTGAGTCCAGAGAGTGCACTGGCACCACTGGGGATGCACTGCAGTGAGTCCAGAGAGTGCACTGGCACCACTGGTGATGCAGTGCAGTGAGTGCAGAGAGTGCACTGGCACCACTGGGGATGCAGTGCAGTGAGTCCAGAGAGTGCACTGGCACCACTGGGGATGCACTGCAGTGACTCGAGAGAGTGCACTGGCACCACTGGGGATGCAATGCAGTGAGTCCAGAGAGTGCACTGGCACCACTGGGGATGCAGTGCAGTGAGTCCAGAGAGTGCACTGGCACCACTGGGGATGCAGTGCAGTGAGTCCAGAGAGTGCACTGGCACCACTGGGGATGCACTGCAGTGAGTCCAGAGAGTGCACTGGCAGCACTGGGGATGCAGTGCAGTGAGTCCAGAGAGTGCACTGGCACCTTGGGGATGCAGTGCAGTGAGTCCAGAGAGTGCACTGGCACCACTGGGGATGCAGTGCAGTGAGTCCAGAGAGTGCACTGGCACCAGTGGGGATGCACTGCAGTGAGTCCAGAGAGTGCACTGGCACCACTGGGGATGCAGTGCAGTGAGTCCAGAGAGTGCACTGGCACCACTGGGGATGCAGTGCAGTGAGTGCAGAGAGTTCACTGGCACCACTGGTGATGCAGTGCAGTGAGTCCAGAGAGTGCACTGGCACCACTGGGGATGCAGTGCAGTGAGTCCAGAGAGTGCACTGGCACCACTGGGGATCCAGTGCGGTGATCCCAGAGAGTACACTGGCACCACTGGGGATGCAGTGCAGTGAGTCCAGAGAGTGCACTGGCACCACTGGGGATGCAATGCAGTGAGTCCAGAGAGTGCACTGGCACCACTGGGGATGCAGTGCAGTGAGTACAGAGAGTGCACTGGCACCACTGGGGATGCACTGCAGTGATTCCGGAGAGTGCACTGGCACCACTGGGGATGCAGTGCAGTGAGTCCAGAGAGTGCACTGGCACCACTTGGGATGCACTGCAGTGAGTCCAGAGAGTGTACTGGCACCACTGGGGATGCACTGCAGTGAGTCCAGAGAGTGCACTGGCACCACTGGGGATGCACTGCAATGAGTCCAGAGAGTGCACTGGCACCACTGGGGATGCAGTGCAGTGACTCCAGAGAGTGCACTGGCACCACTGTTGATGCAGTGCAGTGACTCCAGAGAGTGCACTGGCACCACTGGGGATGCAGTGCTGTGAGTCCAGAGAGTGCACTGGCACCACTTGGGATGCACTGCAGTGAGTCCAGAGAGTGCACTGGCACCACTGGGGATGCACTGCAGTGAGTCCAGAGAGTGCACTGGCACCACTGGGGATGCACTGCAATGAGTCCAGAGAGTGCACTGGCACCACTGGGGATGCAGTGCAGTGACTCCAGAGAGTGCAGAGGCACCACTGTTGATGCAGTGCTGTGACTCCAGAGAGTGCACTGGCACCACTGGGGATGCACTGCAGTGAGTCCAGAGAGTGCACTGGCACCACTGGGGATGCACTGCAGTGAGTCCAGAGAGTGCACTGGCACCACTGGGGATGCAGTGCAGTGAGTCCAGAGAGTGCACTGGCACCACTGGGGATGCACTGCAGTGAGTCCAGAGAGTGCACTGGTACCACTGGGGATGCAGTGCAGTGAGTTCAAAGAGTGCAATGGCACCACAGGCGATGCACTGCAGTGATTCCAGAAAGTGCACTGGCACCACTGGGGTTGCAGTGCAGTTAGTCCAGAGAGTGCACTGGCACCACTGGGGATGCAGTGCAGTGAGTCCAGAGAGTGCCCTGGCCCCACTGGGGATGCAGTGCAGTGAGTCCAGAGAGCCACTGTCACCACTGGGGATGCACTGCAGTGAGTCCAGAGAGTGCACTGGCACCACTGGGGATGCAGTGCAGTGAGTCCAGAGAGTGCACTGTCACCACTGGGGATGCAGTGCAGTGAGTCCAGAGAGTGCAGTGGCACCACTGGGGATGCAGTGCAGTGAGTCCAGAGAGTGCACTGGCACCACTGGGGATGCAATGCAGTGAGTCCAGAGAGTGCACTGGCACCACTGGGGATGCACTGCTCTGAGTCCAGAGAGTGCACTGGCACCACTGGGGATGCACTGCAGTGAGTCCAGAGAGTGCACTGGCACCACTGGCGATGCAGTGCAGTGAGTCCAGAGAGTGCACTGGCAGCACTGGGGATGCACTGCAGTGAGTCCAGAGAGTGCTCTGGCACCACTGGGGATGCAGTTCAGTGAGTCCAGAGAGTGCACTGGCACCACTGGGGATGCATTGCAGTGACTCCAGAGAGTGCACTGGCACCACTGGGGATGCACTGCAGTGAGTCCAGAGAGTGCACTGGCACCACTGGGGATGCAGTGCAGTGAGTCCAGAGAGTGCACTGGCACCACTGGGGATGCACTGCAGTGACTCGAAAGAGTGCACTGGCACCACTGCTGATGCACTGCAGTGAGTCCGGAGAGTGCCCTGGCACCAATGGTGATGCAGTGCAGTGAGTCCAGAGAGTGCAGTGGCACCACTGGGGATGCAGTGCAGTGAGTCCAGAGAGTGCACTGACACCACTGGGGATGCAGTGCAGTGAGTCCAGAGAGTGCACTGGCACCACTGGGGATGCAGTGCAGTGAGTCCAGAGAGTGCACTGGCACCACTGGGGATGCACTGCAGTGACTCGAAAGAGTGCACTGGCACCACTGGGGATGCACTGCAGTGAGTCCAGAGAGTGCCCTGGCACCAATGGTGATGCAGTGCAGTGAGTCCAGAGAGTGCAGTGGCACCACTGGGGATGCAGTGCAGTGAGTCCAGAGAGTGCACTGGCACCACTGGTGATGCAGTGCAGTGAGTCCAGAGAGTGCACTGGCACCACTGGGGATGCAGTGCAGTGAGTCCAGAGAGTGCACTGGCACCACTGGGGATGCAGTGCAGTGAGTCCAGAGAGTGCACTGGCACCACTGGGTATGCAGTGCATGAGTGCAGAGAGTCCACTGGCACCACTGGGGATGCAGTGCAGTGAGTCCAGAGAGTGGACTGGCACCAGTGGGGATGGAGTGCACTGAGTCCAGAGAGTGCACTGGCACCACTGGGGATGCAGTGCAGTGAGTCCAGAGAGTGCACTGGCTCCACTGGGGATGAACTGTAGTGAGTCCAGAGACTGCACAGGCACCACTGGGGATGCAGTGCAGTGACTCCAGAGAGTGCACTGGCACCACTGGGGATGCAGTGCAGTGAGTGCAGAGAGTGCACTGGCACCACTGGGGATGCAATGCAGTGAGTCCAGAGAGTGCACTGGCACCACTGGGGATGCACTGCAGTGAGTCCAGAGAGTGCACGGGTACCACTGGGGATGCACTGCAGTGAGTCCAGAGAGTGCACTGGCAGCACTGGGGATGCACTGCAGTGAGCCCAGAGAGTGCACTGGCACCACTGGGGATGCACTGCAGTGACTCGAGAGAGTGCACTGGCACCACTGCGGATGCACTGCAGTGAGTCCAGAGAGTGCCCTGGCACCACTGGGGATGCAGTGCAGTGAGTGCAGAGAGTGTACTGGCACCACTGGGGATGCAGTGCAGTGAGTCCAGAGAGTGCACTGGCACCACTGGGGATGCAGCGCAGTGAGTCCAGAGAGTGCACTGGCACTACTGGGGATGCACTGCAGTGAGTCCAGAGAGTGCACTGGCACCACTGCGGATGCACTGCAGTGAGTCCAGAGAGTGCACTGGCACCACTGGGGATGCAGTGCAGTGAGTGCAGAGAGTGCACTGGCACCACTGGGGATGCAGTGCAGTGAGTCCAGAGAGTGCACTGGCACCACTGGGGATGCAGTGCAGTGAGTCCAGAGAGTGCACTGGCACCACTGGGGATGCAGTGCAGTGAGTCCAGAGAGTGCACTGGCACCACTGGGGATCCACCCCGGTGATCCCAGAGATTACACTGGCACCACTGGGGATGCAGTGCAGTGAGTCCAGAGAGTGCACTGGCACCACTGGGGATGCAATGCAGTGAGTCCAGAGAGTGCACTGGCACCACTGTGGATGCAGTGCAGTGAGTACAGAGAGTGCACTGGCACCACTGGGGATGCACTGCAGTGATTCCAGAGAGTGCACTGGCACCACTGGGGATGCAGTGCAGTGAGTCCAGAGAGTGCACTGGCACCACTTGGGATGCACTGCAGTGAGTCCAGAGAGTGTACTGGCACCACTGGGGATGCACTGCAGTGAGTCCAGAGAGTGCACTGGCACCACTGGGGATGCACTGCAATGAGTCCAGAGAGTGCACTGGCACCACTGGGGATGCAGTGCAGTGACTCCAGAGAGTGCAGAGGCACCACTGTTGATGCAGTGCTGTGACTCCAGAGAGTGCACTGGCACCACTGGGGATGCAGTGCTGTGAGTCCAGAGAGTGCACTGGCACCACTTGGGATGCACTGCAGTGAGTCCAGAGAGTGCACTGGCACCACTGGGGATGCACTGCAGTGAGTCCAGAGAGTGCACTGGCACCACTGGGGATGCACTGCAATGAGTCCAGAGAGTGCACTGGCACCACTGGGGATGCAGTGCAGTGACTCCAGAGAGTGCAGAGGCACCACTGTTGATGCAGTGCTGTGACTCCAGAGAGTGCACTGGCACCACTGGGGATGCACTGCAGTGAGTCCAGAGAGTGCACTGGCACCACTGGGGATGCACTGCAGTGAGTCCAGAGAGTGCACTGGCACCACTGGGGATGCAGTGCAGTGAGTCCAGAGAGTGCACTGGCACCACTGGGGATGCACTGCAGTGAGTCCAGAGAGTGCACTGGTACCACTGGGGATGCAGTGCAGTGAGTTCAAAGAGTGCAATGGCACCACAGGCGATGCACTGCAGTGATTCCAGAAAGTGCACTGGCACCACTGGGGTTTTAGTGCAGTTAGTCCAGAGAGTGCACTGGCACCACTGGGGATGCAGTGCAGTGAGTCCAGAGAGTGCCCTGGCCCCACTGGGGATGCAGTGCAGTGAGTCCAGAGAGCCACTGTCACCACTGGGGATGCACTGCAGTGAGTCCAGAGAGTGCACTGGCACCACTGGGGATGCAGTGCAGTGAGTCCAGAGAGTGCACTGTCACCACTGGGGATGCAGTGCAGTGAGTCCAGAGAGTGCAGTGGCACCACTGGGGATGCAGTGCAGTGAGTCCAGAGAGTGCACTGGCACCACTGGGGATGCAATGCAGTGAGTCCAGAGAGTGCACTGGCACCACTGGGGATGCACTGCTCTGAGTCCAGAGAGTGCACTGGCACCACTGGGGATGCACTGCAGTGAGTCCAGAGAGTGCACTGGCACCACTGGCGATGCAGTGCAGTGAGTCCAGAGAGTGCACTGGCAGCACTGGGGATGCACTGCAGTGAGTCCAGAGAGTGCTCTGGCACCACTGGGGATGCAGTTCAGTGAGTCCAGAGAGTGCACTGGCACCACTGGGGATGCATTGCAGTGACTCCAGAGAGTGCACTGGCACCACTGGGGATGCACTGCAGTGAGTCCAGAGAGTGCACTGGCACCACTGGGGATGCAGTGCAGTGAGTCCAGAGAGTGCACTGGCACCACTGGGGATGCACTGCAGTTACTCGAAAGAGTGCACTGGCACCACTGCTGATGCACTGCAGTGAGTCCGGAGAGTGCCCTGGCACCAATGGTGATGCAGTGCAGTGAGTCCAGAGAGTGCAGTGGCACCACTGGGGATGCAGTGCAGTGAGTCCAGAGAGTGCACTGACACCACTGGGGATGCAGTGCAGTGAGTCCAGAGAGTGCACTGGCACCACTGGGGATGCAGTGCAGTGAGTCCAGAGAGTGCACTGGCACCACTGGGGATGCACTGCAGTGACTCGAAAGAGTGCACTGGCACCATGCGGATGCACTGCAGTGAGTCCGGAGAGTGCCCTGGCACCAATGGTGATGCAGTGCAGTGAGTCCAGAGAGTGCAGTGGCACCACTGGGGATGCAGTGCAGTGAGTCCAGAGAGTGCACTGGCACCACTGGTGATGCAGTGCAGTGAGTCCAGAGAGTGCACTGGCACCACTGGGGATGCAGTGCAGTGAGTCCAGAGAGTGCACTGGCACCACTGGGGATGCAGTGCAGTGAGTCCAGAGAGTGCACTGGCACCACTGGGTATGCAGTGCATGAGTGCAGAGAGTCCACTGGCACCACTGGGGATGCAGTGCAGTGAGTCCAGAGAGTGGACTGGCACCAGTGGGGATGGAGTGCACTGAGTCCAGAGAGTGCACTGGCACCACTGGGGATGCAGTGCAGTGAGTCCAGAGAGTGCACTGGCTCCACTGGGGATGAACTGTAGTGAGTCCAGAGACTGCACAGGCACCACTGGGGATGCAGTGCAGTGACTCCAGAGAGTGCACTGGCACCACTGGGGATGCAGTGCAGTGAGTGCAGAGTGTGCACTGGCACCACTGGGGATGCAATGCAGTGAGTCCAGAGAGTGCACTGGCACCACTGGGGATGCACTGCAGTGAGTCCAGAGAGTGCACGGGTACCACTGGGGATGCACTGCAGTGAGTCCAGAGAGTGCACTGGCAGCACTGGGGATGCACTGCAGTGAGCCCAGAGAGTGCACTGGCACCACTGGGGATGCACTGCAGTGACTCGAAAGAGTGCACTGGCACCACTGCGGATGCACTGCAGTGAGTCCGGAGAGTGCCCTGGCACCACTGGGGATGCAGTGCAGTGAGTGCAGAGAGTGTACTGGCACCACTGGGGATGCAGTGCAGTGAGTCCAGAGAGTGCACTGGCACCACTGGGGATGCAGCGCAGTGAGTCCAGAGAGTGCACTGGCACTACTGGGGATGCACTGCAGTGAGTCCAGAGAGTGCACTGGCACCACTGCGGATGCACTGCAGTGAGTCCAGAGAGTGCACTGGCACCACTGGGGATGCAGTGCAGTGAGTGCAGAGAGTGCACTGGCACCACTGGGGATGCAGTGCAGTGAGTCCAGAGAGTGCACTGGCACCACTGGGGATGCAGTGCAGGGAGTCCAGAGAGTGCACTGGCACCACTGGGGATGCACCCCGGTGAG
This sequence comes from Anser cygnoides, assembly GCF_040182565.1. Lineage (NCBI taxonomy): Eukaryota > Metazoa > Chordata > Aves > Anseriformes > Anatidae > Anser > Anser cygnoides. The sequence goes on from NW_027103087.1 coordinate 324,817, forward strand.
CCCAGAGATTGCACTGGCACCACTGGGGATGCACTGCAGTGAGTGCAGAGAGTGAACTGGCACCACTGGGGATGCACTGCAGTGAGGGCAGAGAGTGCACTGGGACCACAGGGGATGCAGTGCAGTGAGTCCAGAGAGTGCCCTGGCACCACTGGGGATGCAGTGCAGTGAGTCCAGAGAGTGCACTGGCACCACTGAGGATGCAGTGCAGTGACTCCAGAGAGTGCACTGGCACCACTGGGGATGCACTGCAGTGAGAGCAGAGAGTGCACTGACACCACTGGGGATGCAGTGCGGTGAGTTCAGAGAGTGCACTGGCACCACAGGTGATGCAGTGCAGTGAGTACAGAGAGTGCACTGGCACCACAGGGGATGCACTGCAGTGAGTCCAGAGAGTGCACTGGCACCACTGGGGATGCAGTGCAGTGAGTCCAGAGAGTGCACTGGCACCACTGGGGATGCACTGCAGTGAGTCCAGAGAGTGCAGTGGCACCACTGGGGATGCAGTGCAGTGAGTCCAGAGAGTGCACTGACACCACTGGGGATGCAGTGCAGTGAGTCCAGAGAGTGCACTGGCACCACTGGGGATGCAGTGCAGTGAGTCCAGAGAGTGCACTGGCACCACTGGGGATGCACTGCAGTGACTCGAAAGAGTGCACTGGCACCATGCGGATGCACTGCAGTGAGTCCGGAGAGTGCCCTGGCACCAATGGTGATGCAGTGCAGTGAGTCCAGAGAGTGCAGTGGCACCACTGGAGATGCAGTGCAGTGAGTCCAGAGAGTGCACTGGCACCACTGGTGATGCAGTGCAGTGAGTCCAGAGAGTGCACTGGCACCACTGGGGATGCAGTGCAGTGAGTCCAGAGAGTGCACTGGCACCACTGGGGATGCAGTGCAGTGAGTCCAGAGAGTGCACTGGCACCACTGGGTATGCAGTGCATGAGTGCAGAGAGTCCACTGGCACCACTGGGGATGCAGTGCAGTGAGTCCAGAGAGTGGACTGGCACCAGTGGGGATGGAGTGCACTGAGTCCAGAGAGTGCACTGGCACCACTGGGGATGCAGTGCAGTGAGTCCAGAGAGTGCACTGGCTCCACTGGGGATGAACTGTAGTGAGTCCAGAGACTGCACAGGCACCACTGGGGATGCAGTGCAGTGACTCCAGAGAGTGCACTGGCACCACTGGGTATGCAGTGCAGTGAGTGCAGAGTGTGCACTGGCACCACTGGTGATGCAATGCAGTGAGTCCAGAGAGTGCACTGGCACCACTGGGGATGCACTGCAGTGAGTCCAGAGAGTGCACGGGTACCACTGGGGATGCACTGCAGTGAGTCCAGAGAGTGCACTGGCAGCACTGGGGATGCACTGCAGTGAGCCCAGAGAGTGCACTGGCACCACAGGGGATGCACTGCAGTGACTCGAAAGAGTGCACTGGCACCACTGCGGATGCACTGCAGTGAGTCCGGAGAGTGCCCTGGCACCACTGGGGATGCAGTGCAGTGAGTGCAGAGAGTGTACTGGCACCACTGGGGATGCAGTGCAGTGAGTCCAGAGAGTGCACTGGCACCACTGGGGATGCAGCGCAGTGAGTCCAGAGAGTGCACTGGCACTACTGGGGATGCACTGCAGTGAGTCCAGAGAGTGCACTGGCACCACTGCGGATGCACTGCAGTGAGTCCAGAGAGTGCACTGGCACCACTGGGGATGCAGTGCAGTGAGTGCAGAGAGTGCACTGGCACCACTGGGGATGCAGTGCAGTGAGTCCAGAGAGTGCACTGTCACCACTGGGGATGCAGTGCAGTGAGTCCAGAGAGTGCACTGGCACCACTGGGGATGCACCCCGGTGAGCCCAGAGATTGCACTGGCACCACTGGGGATGCACTGCAGTGAGTGCAGAGAGTGAACTGGCACCACTGGGGATGCACTGCAGTGAGGGCAGAGAGTGCACTGGGACCACAGGGGATGCAGTGCAGTGAGTCCAGAGAGTGCCCTGGCACCACTGGGGATGCAGTGCAGTGAGTCCAGAGAGTGCACTGGCACCACTGAGGATGCAGTGCAGTGACTCCAGAGAGTGCACTGGCACCACTGGGGATGCACTGCAGTGAGTGCAGAGAGTGCACTGGCACCACTGGGGATGCAATGCGGTGAGTCCAGAGAGTGCACTGGCACCACTGGGGATGCAGTGCAGTGAGTCCAGAGAGGGCACTGACACCACTGGGGATGCAGTGCGGTGAGTTCAGAGAGTGCACTGGCACCACTGGGGATGCAGTGCAGTGAGTACAGAGAGTGCACTGACACCACTGGGGATGCAGTGCGGTGAGTTCAGAGAGTGCACTGGCACCACAGGTGATGCAGTGCAGTGAGTACAGAGAGTGCACTGGCACCACAGGGGATGCACTGCAGTGAGTCCAGAGAGTGCACTGGCACCACTGGGGATGCAGTGCAGTGAGTCCAGAGAGTGCACTGGCACCACTGGGGATGCACTGCAGTGAGTCCAGAGAGTGCACTGGCACCACTGGGGATGCAGTGCAGTGAGTCCAGAGAGTGCACTGGCACCTTGGGGATGCACTACAGTGAGTCCAGAGAGTACACTGGCACCACTGGGGATGCACTGCAGTGAGTCCAGAGAGTGCACTGGCACCACTGGGGATGCAGTGCAGTGACTCCAGAGAGTGCACTGGCACTTCTGGGGCTGCAGTGCAGTGACTCCAGAGAGTGCAGTGGCACCACTGGAGATGCAGTGCAGTGAGTCCAGAGAGTGCACTGGCACCAGTGGGGATGCACTGCAGTGGGTCCCGAGAGTGCACTGGCACCACTGGGGATGCACTGCACTGAGTCCAGAGAGTGCACTGGCACCACTGGAGATGCAGTACAGTGAGTCCAGAGAGTGCACTGGCACCACTGGGGATGCAGTACAGTGAGTCCAGAGAGTGCACTGGCACCACTGGGGATGCAGTGCAGTGAGTCCAGAGAGTGCACGGGCACCACTGGGATGCAGTGCAGTGAGTCCAGAGAGTGCACTGGCACCACTGGGGATGCAGTGCAGTGAGTCCAGAGAGTGCACTGGCACCACTGGTGATGAAGTACAGTGAGTCCAGTGAGTGCACTGGCACCACTGGGGATGCACTGCAGTGAGTCCAGTGAGTGCACTGGCACCACTGGGGATGCAGTGCAGTGAGTCCAGAGAGTGCAATGGCACCACTGGGGATGCACGTCAGTGAGTCCAGAGAGTGCACTGTCTGGACTTGCCGGGGTGCATCCCCAGTGGTGCCAGTGCACTGGGGATGCACGTCAGTGAGTCCAGAGAGTGCACTCTCTGGACTTGCCGGGGTGCATCCCCAGTGGTGCCAGTGCACTCTCTGGACTCACGGGGTTGCATCCCCAGTAGTGCCAGTGCACTCTCTGGACTCACTGCACTGAATCCCCAGTGGTGCCAGTGCACTCTCTGGACTCACCCGAGTGCATCCCCAGTGGTACCAGTGCACTCTCTGGACTCACCCGAGTGCATCCCCAGTGGTGCCAGTGCACTCTCTGGACTCACTGCACTGCATCTCCAGTGGTGCCAGTGCACTCTCTGGACTCACTGCGCTGCATCCTATTGGTGCCAGTGCACTCTCAGGACTCACTGCATTGCATCCCCAGTGGTGCCAGTGCACTCTCTGGACTCACTGCACTGCATCCCCAATCGTACCAGTGCCCTCTCTGGACTCGCTGCACTCCATTCCCAGTGGTGCCACTGCAATCTGTGGTCTCACTGCACTGCATCCCCAGTGGTGCCAGTGCACTCTCTGGACTCACCGGGGTGCATCCCCAGTAGGGCCAGTGCACTCTCTGGACTCACTGCAGTGCATCTCCAGTGGTGCCAGTGCACTCTCTGGACTCACCGGGGTGCATCCCCAGTGGTGCCAGTGCACTCTCTGGACTCACTGCACAGCATCCCCAGTGCTGCCAGTGCACTCTCTGGACTCACTGCACTGCATCCCCAGTGGTGCCAGTGCACTCTCTGGACTCACCGGGGTTCATCCACAGTGGTGCCAGTGACCTCTGTTGACTCACTGCACTGCATCCCCAGTGGTGCCAGTGCACTCTGGACTCACCGCACTGCATCCCCAGTGATGCCAGTGCACTCTCTGGACTCACTGCACTGCATCCCCACTGGTGCCAGTGACCTCTCTGGACTCACTGCACTGCATCCCCAGTGGTGCCAGTGACCTCTCTGGACTCACTGCACTGCATCCCCAGTGGTGCCAGTGCACTCTCTGGACTCACTGCACTGCAACCCCAGTGGTGACAGTGCACTCTATGGACTTGCCGGGGTGCATCCCCAGTGGTGCCAGTACTCTCTCTGGACTCACCGGGGTGCATCCCCAGTGGTGCCAGTGCACTCTCTGGACTCACTGCAGTGCATCCCCAGTGGTGCCAGTGCACTCTCTGGACTCACTGCACTGCATCCCCAGTGGTGCCAGTGCACTCTCTTTACTCACTGCACTGCATCCCCAGTGTTGCCAGTGCACTCTCTGCACTCACTGCACTGCATCAACAGTGGTGCCAGTGCACTCTCTGGACTCACTGCACTGCATCCCCAGTGGTGACAGTGCACACTCTGGACTCACTGCACTGCATCCCCAGTGGTGCCAGTGCACTCTCTGGACTCACTGCAGTGCATCCCCAGTGGTGCCAGTGCACTCTCTGGACTCACGGCAGTGCATCCCCAGTGGTGCCAGTGCACTCTCTGGACTCACTGCACTGCATCCCCAGTGGTGCCAGTGCACTCTCTGGACTTGCCGGGGTGCATCCCCAGTGGTGCCAGTGCAGTCTCTGTGTTAGTGTTGGGGAGAATCGAATGGATGTTTTACTAATGTCTCTTAGGTAATGGGACCTACAGTATAATTAAGCATTGCCAAATGTACTTACATTATCAATTAATCTATGTATACTGGATACTTAGGGAGTACATTGAACAATCAAAAGAATCATTGAAGGGGAACCTTGGGAGGGAACAGGTACAACCTGACCTTGGATAAGGGCCTGGAAATGATGAAATGAGTTGAAGCAGAACCAAGAAGCGGAGGGAGCATGCATCGAGTAAGAAAGGTGAAAAGTCTAGCGGAGAGGAAGACTCCTTACTTCATCTGCACGACCACCTGGACGACCACCAGAGTGCGCCACGCATGTGCAAAGGGGAGGGGAGCTAATTAGAATGAAAAGCGAGGCTGCTGTTGCAACCTGTAATGAATATGTATACCTGACGCAATATTGTATGTATAAATAACGGCTGGGAAGTAACGGGACTTGAAGCCAGATTTGGGCACCTGCCCCGGCTTCCAGCGCTGAATAAAGCACCTTCATATAATCACTTGGTGATTATGTGGTTGCTAGGCTAACATCTGGATTCACTGCAGTGCATCCCCAGTGGTGCCACTGCACTCTCTGGAGTCACTGCAGTGCATCCCCAGTGGTGCCAGTGCACTCCCTGGACTCACTGCAGTGCATCCCCAGTGGTGCCAGTGCACTCTCTGGACTCACTGCATTGCATCCCCAGTGGTACCAGTGCACTCTCTGGACTCACTGCAGTGCATCCCCAATCGTACCAGTGCACTCTCTGGACTCACTGCACTGCATCCCCAGTGGTACCAGTGCACTGTCTCGACTCACCGCACTGCATCCCCAGTGGTGCCAGTGCACTCTCTGGACTCACTGCACTGCATCCCCAGTGGTGCCAGTGCACTCTCTGGACTCACTGCACTACATCCCCAGTGGTGCCAGTTCACTCTCTGGACTCACTGAACTGAATCCCCAGTGGTGCCAGTGCACTCTCTGGACTCACTGTACTGCATCCCTAGTGGTGCCTGTGAAGTCTCTGGACTCACTGCAGTGCATCCCCAGTGGTGCCAGTGCAATCTCAGGACTCACAGCAGTGCAGCTCCAGTTGGTGCCAGTGCACTCTCTGGACTCACTGCACTGCATCCCCAGTGCTGACAGTGCACTCTCTGGACTCACTGCACTGCATCCTCAGTGGTGCCAGTGTACTCTCTGGACTCAGTGGACTGCATCCCCAGTGGTGCCACTGCACTCTCTGGACTCACGGCAGTGCATCCCCAGTGGTGCCAGTGCACTCTCTGGACTCACTGCACTGCATCCCCAGTGGTGCCACTGCACTCTCTGGACTCACGGCAGTGCATCCCCAGTGGTGCCAGTGCACTCTCTGGACTCACTGCACTGCATCCCCAGTGGTGCCAGTGCACTCTCTGGACTCACTGCAGTGCATTCCCTTTTGTGCCAGTGCACTCTCTGCACTCACTGCACTGCATCCCCAGTGGTGCCAGTGCACTCTCTGGACTCACTGCACTGCATCCCCAGTGGTGACTGTGAAGTCTCTGGTCTCACTGCACTGCATCCCCAGTGGTGCCAGTGCACTCTCTGGACTCACTGCACTGCATCCCCATTGCTGACAGTGCCCTCTCTGGACTCAGTGCACTGCATCCCCAGTGGTGCCAGTTCACTCTCTGGACTAAATGCACTGCATCCCCAGTGGTGCCAGTGGCTCTCTGGACTCATTGCACTGCATCACCAGTGGTGCCAGTGCACTCTCTGGACTCACTGCAGTGCATCCACAGTGGCGCCAGTGTACTCTCTGGACTCACTGCAGTGCATCCCCAGTGGTGCCAGTGCACTCTCTGCGCTCACGGCACTGCATCCCCAGTGGTGCCAGTGCACTCTCTGGACTCACTGCACTGCATCCCCAGTGGTGCCAGTGCACTCTCTGGACTCACTGAACTGCATCCTCAAGGTGCCAGTGCACTCTCTGGACTCACTGCACTGCATCCCCAGTGGTGCCAGTGCACTCTCTGGACTCACTGCAGTGTATCCCCTGTGGTGCCAGTGCACTCTGTGGACTCAGTGCACTGCATCCCAGTGGTGCCAGTGTACTCTCTGGACTCACTGCAGTGCATCCCCAGTGGTGCCAGTGCACTCTCTGGACTCACTGCACTGCATCCCAATGGTGCCAGTGCACTCTCTGGACTCACTGCACTGCATCCCCAGTGGTGCCAGTGCACTCTCTGGACTCACTGCAGTGCATCCCCAGTGGTGCCAGTGCACTCTCTGGACTCACTGCACTGCATCCCCAGTGGTGACAGTGCACTCTCTGCACTCACTGCAGTGCATCCCCAGTGGTGCCAGTGCACTCTCTGGACTCACTGCACTGCATCCCCAGTGGTGCCAGTGCACTCTCTGGACTTGCCGGGGTGCATCCCCAGTGGTGCCAGTGCACTCTCTGTACTTACTACAGTGCATCCCCAGTGGTGCCAGTTCACTGTCTGGACTCACTGCATTCCCAGTGGTGCCAGGGCACTCTCTGGACTCACTGCACTGCATCCCCAGTGGTGCCTGTGAAGTCTCTGGACTCACTGCAGTGCACCCCCAATGGTGCCAGTGCACTCTTTGGACTCACTGCACTGCATCCCCAGTGGTGCCACTGTACTCTCTGGACTCACTACACTGCATCCCCAGTGGTGCCACTGCCCTCTGTGGACTCAGTGCACTACAACCCCAGTGGTGCCAGTGCACTCTCTGGACTCACTGCAGTGCATCTCCATTGGTGCCAGTGCACTCTCTGGACTCACTGCACTGCATCCCCAGTGGTGCCAGTGCACTCTCTGGACTCACTGCAGTGCATCCCCTTTTGTGCCAGTGCACTCTCTGCACTTACTGCACTGCATCCCCAGTGGTGCCAGTGCACTCTCTGGACTCACTGCACTGCATCCCCAGTGGTGCCAGTGCACTCCCTGGACTCAGTGCAGTGCATCCCCAGTGGTGCCAGTGAACTCTCTGGACTCACTGCATTCCATCCCCAGTGGTGCGAGTGCACTCTCTGGACTCACTGCACTGCATCCCCAGTGGAGCCAGTGCACTCTCTGGACTCACTGCACTGCATCCCCAAGGTGCCAGTGCACTCTCTGCCCTCACTGCACTGCATCCCCAGTGGTGCCACTGCAACCTCTGGACTCACTGCAGTGCATCCCCAGTGGTACCAGTGCACTCTCTGGACTCACTGCAGTGCATCCCCAGTGGTGCCAGTGCACTCTCTGGACTCACTGCATTGCATCCCCAGTGGTGCCAGTACACTCTCTGGACTCACTGCAGTGCATCCCCAGTGGTGCCAGTGCACTCTCTGGACTTGCCGGGGTGCATCCCCAGTGGTGCCAGTGCACTCTGGACTCATGCACTACTTCCCCAGTGGTGCCAGTTCACTCTCTGGACTCACTGAACTGAATCCCCAGTAGTGCCAGTGTACTCTCTGGACTCACTGTACTGCATCCCCATTGGTGCCTGTGAATTCTCTGGACTCACTGCAGTGCATCCCCAGTGGTGCCAGTGCAATCTCAGGACTCACTGCACTGCATCCCCAGTGGTGCCAGTGCACTCTCTGGACTCACTGCACTGCATCCCCAGAGGTGCCAGTGCACTCTCTGGACTCACTGCAGTGCATCCCCTGTGGTGCCATTGCACTCTCAGGACTCACTGCACTGCATCCCCATTGGTGCCAAAGCACTCTCTGGTCTCACTGCAGTGCATCCCCATTGGTGCCAGTGGCTCTCTGGACTCATTGCACTGCATCACCAGTGGTGCCAGTGTACTCTCTTAACTCACTTCACTGCATCCCCAGTGGTGCCAGTGCACTCTCTGGACTCACTGCACTGCAACCCCAGTGGTGCCAGTGCTCTCTCTGGACTCACTGCACTGCATCCCCAGTGGTGCCAGTGCACTCTCTGGACTCACTGCAGTGCATCCCCAGTGGTGCCAGTGCACTCTGTGGACTCACTGCACTGCATCCCCAGTGGTGCCAGTGCACTCTCTGGACTCACTGCACTGCATCCCCAAGGTGCCAGTGCACTCTCTGGACTCACTGCACTGCATCCCCAGTGGTGCCAGTGCACTCTCTGGAGTAACTGCAGTGCATCCCCATTGGTGCCAGTGCACTCTCTGGACTCACTGTACTGCATCCCCAGTGGTGCCAGTTGACTCTCTGGACTCACTGCACTGCTCCAGCCGCGGCATCCGCTCCAGCCGCCTCAGCCGCTCCAGCCGCGGTAGCCCCTCCAGCCGTGGCAGACGCTCTAGACGCTCCAGCCGCGGCAGTCGCTCCAGCCGCGGCAGCCGCTCCAGCCTCGGCAGCCGCGACAGGCGCTCCAGCCGCGGCAGCCGCTAAAGCCGCTACCGAGTGGAGCGGCTTCCACGGCTGGGGCGGCTGCCGCGGCTGGAGCGGTTGCCGCGGCTCGAGCAGTACAGTGAGTCCAGAGAGTGCACTGTCACCTTTGGGGATGCACTGCATTGTCTGCAGAGAGTGCCCTGGCACCACTGGGGATGCACTGCAGTGAGTCCAGAGAGTGCACTGGCACCACTGGGGATGGACTGCAGTGAGTCCAGAGAGTGCACTGGCACCACTTGGGATGCACTGCAGTGAGTCCGGAGAGTGCCCTGGCACCAATGGTGATGCAGTGCAGTGAGTCCAGAGAGTGCAGTGGCACCACTGGGGATGCAGTGCAGTGAGTCCAGAGAGTGCACTGGCACCACTGGGGATGCAGTTCAGTGAGTCCAGAGAGTGCACTGGCACCACTGGGGATACACTGCAGTGACTCCAGAGAGTGCACTGGCACCACTGGGGATGCACTGCAGTGAGTCCAGAGAGTGCACTGGCACCACTGGGGATGCAGTGCAGTGAGTCCAGAGAGTGCACTTTCACCACTGGGGATGCACTGCAGTGACTCGAAAGAGTGCACTGGCACCACTGCGGATGCACTGCAGTGAGTCCGGAGAGTGCCCTGGCACCAATGGTGATGCAGTGCAGTGAGTCCAGAGAGTGCACTGGCACCACTGGGGATGCACTGCAGTGAGTCCAGAGTGTGCACTGGCACCACTGGTGATGCAGTGCAGTGAGTGCAGAGAGTGCACTGGCACCACTGGGGATGCACTGCAGTGAGTCCAGAGAGTGCACTGGCACCACTGGGGATGCACTGCAGTGAGTCCGGAGAGTGCACTGGCACCAATGGTGATGCAGTGCAGTGAGTCCAGAGAGTGCAGTGGCACCACTGGGGATGCAGTGCAGTGAGTCCAGAGAGTGCACTGGCACCACTGGGGATGCAATGCAGTGAGTCCAGAGAGTGCACTGGCACAACTGGGGATGCAGTGCAGTGAGTCCAGAGAGTGCACTGGCACCACTGGGGATGCACTGCAGTGATTCCAGAGAGTGCACTGGCACCACTGGGGATGCAGTGCAGTGAGTCCGGAGAGTGCCCTGGCACCAATGGTGATGCAGTGCAGTGAGTCCAGAGAGTGCAGTGACACCACTGGGGATGCAGTGCAGTGAGTCCAGAGAGTGCACTGGCACCACTGGGGATGCAATGCAGTGAGTCCAGAGAGTGCACTGGCACCACTGGGGATGAAGTGCAGTGAGTCCAGAGAGTGCACTGGCACCACTGGTGATGCAGTGCAGTGAGTCCAGAGAGTGCACTGGCACCACTGGGGATGCAGTGCAGTGAGTCCAGAGAGTGCACTGGCAGCACTGGGGATGCAGTGCAGTTGAGTCCAGAGAGTGCACTGGCACCTTGGGGATGAAGTGCAGTGAGTCCAGAGAGTGCACTGGCACCACTGGGATGCAGTGCAGTGAGTCCACAGAGTGCACTGGCACCACAGGGGATACACTGCAGTGAGTCCAGAGAGTGCACTGGCACCACTGGGGACGCAGTGCAGTGACTACAGAGAGTGCACTGGCACCATTGGGGATGCAGTGCACTGAGTCCAGAGAGTGCACTGGCACCAGTGGGGATGCACTGCAGTGGGTCCAGAGAGTGCACTGGCACCACTGGGGATGCATTGCAGTGAGTCCAGAGAGTGCACTGGCACCACTGGGAATGCAGTGCAGTGAGTCCAGAGAGTGCACTGGCACCACTGGGGATGCAGTGCAGTGACTCCAGAGAGTGCACTGTCACCACTGGGGATGCAGTGCAGTGAGTCCAGAGAGTGCACTGGCACCACTGGGGATGCACTGCAAAGAACTCAGAGAGTGCACTGGCACCACTGGGGATGCAGTGCAGTGAGTCCAGAGAGTGCAGTGGCACCATTGGGGATGCAGTGCACTGAGTTCAGAGAGTGCACTGGCACCACTGGGGATGCAGTGCACTGAGTTCAGAGAGTGCACTGGCACCACTGGGGATGCAGTGCACTGAGTCCAGAGAGTGCACTGGCACCACTGGGGATGCAGTGCAGTGAGTCCAGAGAGTGCACTGGCACCACTGGGAATGCAGTGCAGTGAGTCCAGAGAGTGCACTGGCACCACTGGGGATGCAGTGCAGTGACTCCAGAGAGTGCACTGTCACCACTGGGGATGCACTGCAGTGAGTCCAGAGAGTGCACTGGCACCACTGGGGATGCACTGCAAAGAACTCAGAGAGTGCACTGGCACCACTGGGGATGCAGTGCAGTGAGTCCAGAGAGTGCAGTGGCACCATTGGGGATGCAGTGCACTGAGTTCAGAGAGTGCACTGGCACCACTGGGGATGCAGTGCACTGAGTTCAGAGAGTGCACTGGCACCACTGGGGATGCAGTGCACTGAGTCCAGAGAGTGCACTGGCACCACTGGGGATGCAGTGCAGTGAGTCCAGAGAGTGCACTGGCACCACTGGGGATGCAGTGCAGTGACTCCAGAGAGTGCAGAGGCACCACTGTTGATGCAGTGCACTGAGTGCAGAGAGTGCACTGGCACCAGTGCGGAAGCACTGCAGTGAGTCCAGAGAGTGCACTGGCACCACTGGGGATGCACTGCAGTGAGTCCATAGAGTGCACAGGCTCCACTGGGGATGCAGTGCAGTGAGTCCAGAGAGTGCACTGGCACCACTGGGGATGCAGTGCAGTGAGTCCAGAGAGTGCAGTGGCACCACTGGGGATGCAGTGCAGTGAGTCCAGAGAGTGCACTAGCACCAATGGGATGCAGTGCAGTGAGTCCAGAGAGTGCACTGGCGCCACTGGGGATGCACTGCAGTGCGTCCAGAGAGTGCACTGGCACCACTGGGGATGCAGTGCAGTGAGTCCAGAGAGTGCACTGGCACCACTGGGGATGCAGTGCAGTGACTCCAGAGAGTGCACTGGCAACACTGGGGATGCAGTGCAGTGAGTCCACAGAGTGCACTGGCACCACTGGGGATGCACTGCAGTGAGTCCAGAGAGTGCACTGGCACCACTGGGTATGCACCCCGGTGAGTCCAGAGAGTGCACTGGCACCACTGGGGATGCACCCCGGTGAGTCCAGAGAGTGCACTCGCACCACTGGGGACGCACTGCAGTGAGTCCAGAGAGTGCACTGGCGCCACAGGGGATGTAGTGCAGTGAGTCCACAGAGGGAACTGGCACCACTGGGGATGCAGCGCAGTGACTCCAGAGAGTGCACTGGCACCACTGGGGATGCAGTGCAGTGAGTCCAGAGAGTGCACTGGCACCACTGGAGTTGCAGTGCAGTGATTCCAGAGAGTGCACTGTCAGCACTGGGGATGCAGTGCAGTGAGTCCAGAGAGTGCACTGGCACCACTGGGGATGCACTGCAGTGACTCCAGAGACTGCACTGGCACCAATGGGGATGCACTTCAGTGAGTCCAGAGAATGCACTGGCACCACTGGGGATGCAGTGCAGTGACTCGAAAGAGTGCACTGGCACCACTGGGGATGCACTGCAGTGAGTCCGGAGAGTGCCCTGGCACCAATGGTGATGCAGTGCAGTGATCCAGAGAGTGCACTGGAACCACTGCGGATGCAGTGCAGTGAGTCCAGAGAGTGCACTGGCACCACTGGGGATGCAGTGCACTGAGTCCAAAGAGTGCAGTGGCACCACTGGAGATGCAGTGCAGTTAGTCCATAGAGTGCACTGGCTCCACTGGGGATGCAGTGCAGTGACTCAAGAGAGTGCACAGGCACCACTGGGGATGCAGTGCAGTGAGTCCAGAGAGTGCAATGGCACCACAGGGGATGCAGTGCAGTGACTCCAGAGAGTGCACTGGCACCACTGGGGATGCAGAGCAGTGACTCCAGAGAGTGCACTGGCACCACTGGGGATGCAGAGCAGTGAGTCCAGAGAGTGCACTGGCACAAAAGGGGATGCACTGCAGTGAGTCCAGAGAGTGCACTGGCACCAGTGGGGATGCACTGCAGTGAGTCCAGAGAGTGCACTGGCACCACTGGGGATGCACTGCAGTGAGTCCGGAGAGTGCCCTGGCACCAATGGTGATGCAGTGCAGTGAGTCCAGAGAGTGCAGTGGCACCACTGGGGATGCAGTGCAGTGAGTCCAGAGAGTGCACTGGCACCACTGGGGATGCAATGCAGTGAGTCCAGAGAGTGCACTGGCACCACTGGGGATGCAGTGCAGTGACTCCAGAGAGTGCAGAGGCACCACTGTTGATGCAGTGCTGCGACTCCAGAGAGTGCACTGGCACCACTGGGGATGCAGTGCAGTGAGTCCAGAGAGTGCACTGGCACCACTGGGGATGCACTGCAGTGAGTGCAGAGAGTGCACTGGCACCACTGGTGATGCAGTGCAGTGAGTGCAGGGAGTGCACTGGCACCACTGGGGATGCAGTGCAGTGAGTCCAGAGAGTGCACTGGCACCACTGCGGATACACTGCAGTGAGTCCGGAGAGTGCACTGGCACCAATGGTGATGCAGTGAAGTGAGTCCAGAGAGTGCAGTGGCACCACTGGGGATGCAGTGCAGTGAGTCCAGAGAGTGCACTGGCACCACTGGGGATGCACTGCAGTGAGTCCAGAGAGTGCACTGGCACCACTGGGGATGCACTGCAGTGATTCCAGAGAGTGCACTGGCACCACTGGGGATGCAGTGCAGTGAGTCCAGAGAGTGCACTGGCTCCACTGGGGATGCACTGCAGTGAGTCCAGAGAGTGCACTGGCACCACTGGGGATGCACTGCAGTGAGTCCAGAGAGTGCACTGGCATCACTGGGGATGCACTGCAGTGAGTCCAGAGAGTGCACTGGCACCGTGGATATGCACTGCAGTGACTCAAAAGAGTGCACTGGCACCACTGCGGATGCACTGCAGTGAGTCCGGAGAGTGCCCTGGCACCACTGGTGATGCAGTGAAGTGAGTCCAGAGAGTGCAGTGGCACCACTGGGGATGCAGTGCAGTGAGTCCAGGGAGTGCACTGGCACCACTGGGGATGCACTGCACTGAGACCAGAGAGTGCACTGACACCCCTGGGGATCCAATGCAGTGAGTCCAGAGAGTGCAATGGAACCACTGGGGATGCAGTGCAGTGAGTCCAGAGAGTGCACTGGCACTTCTGGGGATGCAGTGCAGTGAGTGCAGAGAGTGCACTGGCACCACTGGGGACGCAGTGCAGTGATTACAGAGAGTGCACTGGCACCATTGGGGATGCAGTGCACTGAGTCCAGAGAGTGCACTGGCACCACTGGGGATGCACTGCAGTGGGTCCAGAGAGTGCACTGGCACCACTGGGGATGCAGTGCAGTGAGTCCAGAGAGTGCACTGGCACCACTGGGGATGCAGTGCAGTGAGTCCAGAGAGTGCACTGGCACCACTGGTGATGCACTGCAGTGAGTCCAGAGAGTGCAATGGAACCACTGGGGATGCAGTGCAGTGAGTCCAGAGAGTGCACTGGCACTTCTGGGGATGCAGTGCAGTGAGTGCAGAGAGTGCACTGGCACAACAGGGGATGCACTGCAGTGACTCCAGAAAGTGCACTGGCACCACTGGGGATGCAGTGCAGTGAGTCCAGAGAGTGCACTGGCACCGCTGGTGATGCAGTGCAGTGAGTCCAGAGAGTACACTGGCACCACTGGGGATGCACTGCAGTGAGTCCAGAGAGTGTACTGGCACCACAGGGGATGCAGTGCAGTGAGTCCAGAGAGTGCACTGGCACCACTGGGGATGCAGTGCAGTGAGTCCAGAGACTGCGCTGGCACCACTGGGGTTTTAGTGCAGTGAGACCAGAGAGTGCACTGGCAACAATGGGGATGCAGTGCTGTGAGTCCAGAGAGTGCCCTGGCACCACTGGGGATGCAGTGAGTCCAGAGAGTGCACTGGCACCACTGGGGATGCACTGCACTGAGTCCAGAGAGTGCACTGACACCACTGGGGATCCAATGCAGTGAGTCCAGAGAGTGCAATGGAACCACTGGGGATGCACTGCAGTGAGTCCAGAGAGTGCACTGGCACCACTGAGCTACACTGCAGTGAGTCCTGTAGTTGCACTGGCACCACTGGGGATGCACTGCTGTGAGTCCAGAGACTACACTGGCACCACTGGGGATGCAGTGCAGTGAGTCCAGAGAGTGCACTGGCACCACTGGGGATGCACTGCAGTGAGTCCAGAGAGTGCACTGGCACCACTGGGGATGCAGTGCAGTGACTCCAGAGAGTGCAGAGGCACCACTGTTGATGCAGTGCTGCGACTCCAGAGAGTGCACTGGCACCACTGGGGATGCAGTGCAGTGAGTGCAGAGAGTGCACTGGCACCACTGGGGATGCAGTGCAGTGAGTGCAGAGAGTGCACTGGCACCACTGGGGATGCAGTGCAGTGAGTCCAGAGAGAGCACTGGCACCACTGGGGATGCAGTGCAGTGACTCCAGAGAGTGCACTGGCACCACTGGGGATGCAGTGCAGTGAGTCCAGAGAGTGCACTGGCACAAAAGGGGATGCACTGCAGTGAGTCCAGAGAGTGCACTGGCACCACTGGGGATGCAGTGCAATGAGTCCAGAAAGTGCACTGGCACAAAAGGGGATGCACTGCAGTGAGTCCAGAGAGTGCACTGGCACCACTGGGGATGCAGTGCAGTGAGTCCAGAGAGTGCACTGGCACCACTGGGGATGCAGTGCAGTGAGTCCAGAGAGTGCACTGGCAGCACTGGGGATGCAGTGCAGTGACTCCGGAGAGTGCAGAGGCACCACTGTTGATGCAGTGCTGCGACTCCAGAGAGTGCACTGGCACCACTGGGGATGCAGTGCAGTGAGTGCAGAGAGTGCACTGGCACCACTGGGGATGCAGTGCAGTGAGTCCAGAGAGTGCACTGGCACCACTGGGGATGCAGTGCAGTGAGTCCAGAGAGTGCACTGGCACCACAGGGGATGCACTGCAGTGAGTCCAGACAGTGCACTGGCACCACTGGGGATGCAGTGCAATGAGTCCAGAGAGTGCACTGGCACCACTGGGGATGCACTGCAGTGAGTCCAGAGAGTGCACTGGCACCACTGGGGATGCAGTGCAGTGAGTCCAGAGAGTGCACTGGCACAAAAGGGGATGCACTGCAGTGAGTCCAGAGAGTACACTGGCACCACTGGGGATGCAGTGCAGTGAGTCCAGAGAATGCACTGTCACCACTGGGGATGCACTGCAGTGATTCCAGAGAGTGCACTGTCAGCAATGGGGATGCAGTGCAGTGAGTCCAGAGAGTACACTGGCACCACTGGGGATGCAGTGCAGTGAGTCCAGAGAGTGCACTGGCACCACTGGGGATGCAGTGCAGTGAGTCCAGAGAGTGCACTGGCACCACTGGGGATGCAATGCAGTGAGTCCAGAGAGTGCACTGGCACCACTGGTTGATGAAGTGCAGTGAGTCCAGAGAGTGCACTGGCACCACTGAGGATGCACTGCAGTGAGTCCAGAGAGTGCACTGGCACCACTGGGGATGCACTGCAGTGAGTCCAGAGAGTGCACTGGCAGCACTGGGGATGCAGTGCAGTGAGTCCAGAGAGTGCAGAGGCACCACTGTTGATGCAGTGCAGTGAGTCCAGAGAGTGCACTGGCAGCACTGGGGATGCAGTGCAGTGAGTCCAGAGAGTGCACTGGCACCACTGGGGATGCACTGCAGTGAGTCCAGAGAGTGCACTGGCTCCACTGGTGATGCAGTGCAGTGAGTGCAGAGAGTGCACTGGCACCACTGGGGATGCACTGCAGTGAGTCCAGAGAGTGCACTGGCACCACTGGGGATGCACTGCAGTGAGTCCAGAGAGTGCACTGGCACCACTGGGGATGCAGTGCAGTGAGTCCAGAGAGTGCACTGGCACCACTGGGGATGCACTGCAGTGAGTCCAGAGAGTGCACTGGCACCACTGGGGATGCAGTGCAGTGACTCCAGAGAGTGCTCTGGGACCACTGGGGATGCAGAGCAGTGAGTCCAGGGAGTGCACTGGCACAAAAGGGGATGCAGTGCAGTGAGTCCAGAGAGTGCACTGGCACCACTGGGGATGCAGTGCAGTGAGTCCAGAGAGTGCACTGGCACCACTGGGGATGCACTGCAGTGAGTCCGGAGAGTGCCCTGGCACCAATGGTGATGCAGTGCAGTGAGTCCAGAGAGTGCAGTGGCACCACTGGGGATGCAGTGCAGTGAGTCCAGAGAGTGCACTGGCACCACTGGGGATGCACTGCAGTGAGTCCAGAGAGTGCACTGGCACTTTGGGGATGCACGGCAGTGACTCAAAAGAGTGCACTGGCACCACTGCGGATGCACTGCAGTGAGTCCGGAGAGTGCAATGGAACCACTGGGGATGCAGTGCAGTGAGTCCAGAGAGTGCAGCGGCACCACTGGGGATGCAGTGCAGTGAGTCCAGAGAGTGCACTGGCACCACTGGGGATGCACTGCAGTGAGTCCAGAGAGTGCACTGGCACCACTGGGGATGCACTGCAGTGATTCCAGAGAGTGCACTGGCACCACTGGGGATGCAGTGCAGTGAGTCCAGAGAGTGCACTGGCACCACTGGGGATGCACTGCAGTGAGTCCAGAGAGTGCACTGGCACCACTAGGGATGCACTGCAGTGAGTCCAGAGAGTGCACTGGCATCACTGGGGATGCACTGCAGTGAGTCCAGAGAGTGCACTGGCACCTTGGGGATGCACTGCAGTGACTCAAAAGAGTGCACTGGCACCACTGGGGATGCACTGCAGTGAGTCCAGAGAGTGCACTGGCACCACTGGGGATGCACTGCAGTGACTCAAAAGAGTGCAGTGGCACCACTGGGGATGAACTGCAGTGAGTCCAGAGAGTGCACTGGCACCACTGGGGATGCACTGCAGTGACTCAAAAGAGTGCAGTGGCACCACTGGGGATGAACTGCAGTGAGTCCAGAGAGTGCAATGGAACCACTGGGGATGCAGTGCAGTGAGTCCAGAGAGTGCACTGGCACTTCTGGGGATGCAGTGCAGTGACTGCAGAAAGTGCACTGGCACCACTGGGGATGCAGTGCAGTAACTACAGAGAGTGCACTGGCACCATTGGGGATGCAGTGCACTGAGTCCAGAGAGTGCACTGGCACCAGTGGGGATGCACTGCAGTGGGTCCAGAGAGTGCACTGGCACCACTGGGGATGCAGTGCAGTGAGTCCAGAGAGTGCACTGGCACCACTGGGGATGCAGTGCAGTGAGTCCAGAGAGTGCACTGGCACCACTGGGGATGCAGTGCAGTGACTCCAGAGAGTGCACTGGCACCACTGGTGATGCACAGCAGTGAGTCCAGAGAGTGCAATGGAACCACTGGGGATGCAGTGCAGTGAGTCCAGAGAGTGCACTGGCACTTCTGGGGATGCAGTGCAGTGAGTGCAGAGAGTGCACTGGCACAACAGGGGATGCACTGCAGTGACTCCAGAGAGTGCACTGGCACCACTGGGGATGCAGTGCAGTGAGTCCAGGGACTGCGCTGGCACCACTTGTGTTTTAGTGCAGTGAGTCCAGAGAGTGCACTGGCAACAATGGGGATGCAGTGCTGTGAGTCCAGAGAGTGCCCTGGCACCACTGGGGATGCAGTGAGTCCAGACAGTGCACTGGCACCACTGGGGATGCACTGCAGTGAGACCAGAGAGTTCTCTGGCACCACTGGGGATGCAGTTTAGTGAGTCCAGAGAGTGCACCGGCTCCAAAGGCGATACGCTGCAGTGAGTCCAGACAGTGCACTGGCACCACTGGGGATGCAGTGCAGTGAGTCCAGAGAGTGCACTGGCACCACTGGGGATGCAGTGCAGTGAGTCCAGAGAGTGCTCTGGCACCACTGAGCTACACTGCAGTGAGTGCAGTAGTTGCACTGGCACCACTGGGGATGCACTGCTGTGAGTCCAGAGACTACACTGGCACCACTGGGGATGCAGTGCAGTGAGTCCAGAGAGTGCACTGGCACCACTGGGGATGCACTGCCGTGAGTCCAGAGAGTGCACTGGCACCACTGGGGATGCAGTGCAGTGAGTCCAGAGAGTGCACTGGCACCACTGGGGACGCACTGCAGTGAGTCCAGAGAGTGCACTGGCACCACTGGGGATGCAGTGCAGTGACTCCAGAGAGTGCAGAGGCACCACTGGGGATGCAGTGCAGTGAGTCCAGAGAGTGCACTGGCACCTCTGGGGATGCAGTGCAGTGACTCCAGAGAGTGCACTGGCACCACTGGGGATGCAGTGCAGTGAGTCCAGAGAGTGCACTGGCACCACTGGGGATGCACTGCAGTGAGTCCAGAGAGTGCACTGGCACCACTGGGGATGCAGTGCAATGAGTCCAGAGAGTGCACTGGCACAAAAGGGGATGCACTGCAGTGAGTCCAGAGAGTGCACTGGCACCACTGGGGATGCAGTGCAGTGAGTCCAGAGAGTGCACTGGCACCACTGGGGATGCACTGCAGTGAGGGCAGAGAGTGCACTGGCAGCACTGGGGATGCAGTGCAGTGACTCCAGAGAGTGCAGAGGCACCACTGTTGATGCAGTGCTGCGACTCCAGAGAGTGCACTGGCACCACTGGGGATGCTGTGCAGTGAGTGCAGAGAGTGCACTGGCACCACTGGGGATGCAGTGCAGTGAGTCCAGAGAGTGCACTGGCACCACTGGGGATGCAGTGCAGTGAGTCCAGAGAGTGCACTGGCACCACTGGGGATGCAGTGCAGTGAGTCCAGAGAGTGCTCTGGCACCACTGAGCTACACTGCAGTGAGTCCAGTAGTTGCACTGGCACCACTGGGGATGCACTGCTGTGAGTCCAGAGACTACACTGGCACCACAGATGATGCAGTGCAGTGAGTCCAGAGAGTGCACTGGCACCACTGGGGATGCACTGCCGTGAGTCCAGAGAGTGCACTGGCACCACTGGGGATGCAGTGCAGTGAGTCCAGAGAGTGCACTGGCACCACTGGGGATGCACTGCAGTGAGTCCAGAGAGTGCACTGGCACCACTGGGGATGCACTGCAGTGAGTCCAGAGAGTGCACTGGCACCACTGGGGATGCAGTGCAGTGACTCCAGAGAGTGCAGAGGCACCACTGTTGATGCAGTGCTGCGACTCCAGAGAGTGCACTGGCACCACTGGGGATGCAGTGCAGTGAGTGCAGAGAGTGCACTGGCACCACTGGGGATGCAGTGCAGTGAGTGCAGAGAGTGCACTGGCACCACTGGGGATGCAGTGCAGTGAGTCCAGAGAGTGCACTGGCACCACTGGGGATGCAGTGCAGTGACTCCAGAGAGTGCACTGGCACCACTGGGGATGCAGTGCAGTGAGTCCAGAGAGTGCACTGGCACAAAAGGGGATGCACTGCAGTGAGTCCAGAGAGTGCACTGGCACCACTGGGGATGCAGTGCAATGAGTCCAGAGAGTGCACTGGCACAAAAGAGGATGCACTGCAGTGAGTCCAGAGAGTGCACTGGCACCACTGGGGATGCACTGCAGTGAGTCCAGAGAGTGCACTGGCACCACTGGGGATGCACTGCAGTGAGTGCAGAGAGTGCACTGGCAGCACTGGGGATGCAGTGCAGTGACTCCAGAGAGTGCAGAGGCACCACTGTTGATGCAGTGCTGCGACTCCAGAGAGTGCACTGGCACCACTGGGGATGCAGTGCAGTGAGTGCAGAGAGTGCACTGGCACCACTGGGGATGCACTGCAGTGAGTCCGGAGAGTGCCCTGGCACCACTGGGGATGCAGTGCAGTGAGTCCAGAGAGTGCACTGGCACCACTGGGGATGCAGTGCAGTGAGTCCAGAGAGTGCACTGGCACCACAGGGGATGCACTGCAGTGAGTCCAGACAGTGCACTGGCACCACTGGGGATGCAGTGCAATGAGTCCAGAGAGTGCACTGGCACCACTGGGGATGCACTGCAGTGAGTCCAGAGAGTGCACTGGCACCTCTGGGGATGCAGTGCAGTGAGTCCAGAGAGTGCACTGGCACAACTGGGGATGCACTGCAGTGAGTCCAGAGAGTACACTGGCACCACTGGGGATGCAGTGCAGTGAGTCCAGAGAATGCACTGGCACCACTGGGGATGCACTGCAGTGATTCCAGAGAGTGCACTGTCAGCAATGGGGATGCAGTGCAGTGAGTCCAGAGAGTACACTGGCACCACTGGGGATGCAGTGCAGTGAGTCCAGAGAGTGCACTGGCACCACTGGGGATGCACTGCAGTGAGTCCAGAGAGTGCACTGGCACCACTGGGGATGCAGTGCAGTGAGTCCAGAGAGTGCACTGGCACAAAAGGGGATGCACTGCAGTGAGTCCAGAGAGTACACTGGCACCACTGGGGATGCAGTGCAGTGAGTCCAGAGAATGCACTGGCACCACTGGGGATGCAGTGCAGTGAGTCCAGAGAGTGCACTGGCACCACTGGGGATGCAGTGCAGTGAGTCCAGAGAGTGCACTGGCACCACTGGGGATGCAGTGCAGTGAGTCCAGAGAGTGCACTGGCACCACTGGGGATGCACTGCAGTGAGTCCAGAGAGTGCTCTGGGAACACAGGGGATGCAGTGCAGTGAGTGCAGAGAGTGCACTGGCACCACTGGGGATGCAGTGCAGTGAGTCCAGAGAGTGCACTGGCACCACTGGGGATGCACTGCAGTGACTCGAAAGAGTGCACTGGCACCACTGGGGATGCGCTGCAGTGAGTCCGGAGAGTGCCCTGGCACCAATGGTGATGCAGTGCAGTGAGTCCAGAGAGTGCAGTGGCACCACTGGGGATGCAGTGCAGTGAGTCCAGAGAGTGCACTGGCACCACTGGGGATGCAATGCAGTGAGTCCAGAGAGTGCACTGGCACCACTGGTTGATGAAGTGCAGTGAGTCCAGAGAGTGCACTGGCACCACTGGGGATGCACTGCAGTGAGTCCAGAGAGTGCACTGGCACCACTGGGGATGCACTGCAGTGAGTCCAGAGAGTGCACTGGCACCACTGGGGATGCAGTGCAGTGACTCCAGAGAGTGCAGAGGCACCACTGTTGATGCAGTGCAGTGAGTCCAGAGAGTGCACTGGCACCACTGGGGATGCAGTGTAGTGAGTCCAGAGAGTGCACTGGCACCACTGGGGATGCACTGCAGTGAGTCCAGAGAGTGCACTGGCTCCACTGGTGATGCAGTGCAGTGAGTCCAGAGAGTGCACTGGCACCACTGGGGATGCACTGCATTGAGTCCAGAGAGTGCACTGGCACCACTGGGGATGCAGTGCAGTGACTCCAGAGAGTGCACTGGCACCACTGGGGATGCAGAGCAGTGAGTCCAGAGAGTGCACTGGCACAAAAGGGGATGCAGTGCAGTGAGTCCAGAGAGTGCACTGGCACCACTGGGGATGCAGTGCAGTGAGTCCAGAGAGTGCACTGGCACCACTGGGGATGCACTGCAGTGAGTCCGGAGAGTGCCCTGGCACCAATGGTGATGCAGTGCAGTGAGTCCAGAGAGTGCAGTGGCACCACTGGGGATGCAGTGCAGTGAGTCCAGAGAGTGCACTGGCACCACTGGGGATGCAATGCAGTGAGTCCAGAGAGTGCACTGGCACCACTGGGGATGCACTGCAGTGAGTCCGGAGAGTGCCCTGGCACCAATGGTGATGCAGTGCAGTGAGTCCAGAGAGTGCAGTGGCACCACTGGGGATGCAGTGCAGTGAGTCCAGAGAGTGCACTGGCACCACTGGGGATGCAATGCAGTGAGTCCAGAGAGTGCACTGGCAGCACTGGGGATGCAGTGCAGTGACTCCAGAGAGTGCAGAGGCACCACTGTTGATGCAGTGCTGCGACTCCAGAGAGTGCACTGGCACCACTGGGGATGCAGTGCAGTGAGTCCAGAGAGTGCACTGGCACCACTGGGGATGCACTGCAGTGAGTGCAGAGAGTGCACTGGCACCACTGGTGATGCAGTGCAGTGAGTGCAGAGAGTGCACTGGCACCACTGGGGATGCACTGCAGTGAGTCCAGAGAGTGCACTAGCACCTTGGGGATGCACTGCACTGACTCAAAAGAGTGCACTGGCACCACTGCGGATGCACTGCAGTGAGTCCGGAGAGTGCACTGGCACCAATGGTGATGCAGTGAAGTGAGTCCAGAGAGTGCAGTGGCACCACTGGGGATGCAGTGCAGTGAGTCCAGAGAGTGCACTGGCACCACTGGGGATGCACTGCAGTGAGTCCAGAGAGTGCACTGGCACCACTGGGGATGCACTGCAGTGATTCCAGAGAGTGCACTGGCACCACTGGGGATGCAGTGCACTGAGTCCAGAGAGTGCACTGGCACCACTGGGGATGCACTGCAGTGAGTCCAGAGAGTGCACTGGCACCACTAGGGATGCACTGCTGTGAGTCCAGAGAGTGCACTGGCATCACTGGGGATGCACTGCAGTGAGTCCAGAGAGTGCAATGGAACCACTGGGGATGCAGTGCAGTGAGTCCAGAGAGTGCACTGGCACTTCTGGGGATGCAGTGCAGTGAGTGCAGAGAGTGCACTGGCACAACAGGGAATGCACTGAAGTGAGTCCAGAGAGTGCACTGGCACCACTGGGGATGCACTGCAGTGAGTCCAGAGAGTGCACTGGCACCACTAGGGATGCACTGCTGTGAGTCCAGAGAGTGCACTGGCACCACTGGGGATGCACTGCAGTGAGTCCAGAGAGTGCAATGGAACCACTGGGGATGCAGTGCAGTGAGTCCAGAGAGTGCACTGGCACTTCTGGGGATGCAGTGCAGTGAGTGCAGAGAGTGCACTGGCACAACAGGGAATGCACTGAAGTGAGTCCCGAGAGTGCACTGGCACCACTGGGGATGCACTGCAGTGAGTCCAGAGAGTGCACTGGCACTGCTGGTGATGCAGTGCAGTGAGTCCAGAGAGTGTACTGGCACCACAGGGGATGCAGTGCAGTGAGTCCAGAGAGTGCACTGGCACCACTGGGGATGCAGTGCAGTGAGTCCAGAGACTGCGCTGGCACCACTGGGGTTGCAGTGCAGTGAGTCCAGAGAGTGCACTGGCAACAATGGGGATGCAGTGCTGTGAGTCCAAAGAGTGCCCTGGCACCACTGGGGATGCAGTGAGTCCAGGCAGTGCGCTGGCACCACTGGGGATGCACTGCAGTGAGACCAGAGAGTTCTCTGGCACCACTGGGGATGCAGTTTAGTGAGTCCAGAGAGTGCAGTGGCACCACTGGGGATGCAGTGCACTGAGTCCAGACAGTGCACTGGCACCACTGGGGATGCACTGCAGTGAGTCCAGAGAGTGCAGTGGCACCACTGGGGATGCAGTGCACTGAGTCCAGAGAGTACACTGGCACCACTGGGGATGCAGTGCAGTGAGTCCAGAGAGTGCACTGTCAGCACTGGGGATGCAGTGCAGTGAGTGCAGAGAGTGCACTGGCACCACTGGGAATGCACTGCAGTGACTCCAGAGACTGCACTGGCACCAATACGGATGCACTGCAGTGAATCCAGAGAATGCACTGGCACCACTGGTGATGCACTGCAGTGAGTCCAGAGAGTGCAATGGAACCACTGGGGATGCAGTGCAGTGAGTCCAGAGAGTGCACTGGCACTTCTGGGGATGCAGTGCAGTGAGTGCAGAGAGTGCACTGGCACAACAGGGGATGCACTGAAGTGAGTCCAGAGAGTGCACTGGCACCACTGGGGATGCACTGCAGTGAGTCCAGAGAGTGCACTGGCACTGCTGGTGATGCAGTGCAGTGAGTCCAGAGAGTGTACTGGCACCACAGGGGATGCAGTGCAGTGAGTCCAGAGAGTGCACTGGCACCACTGGGGTGCAGTGCAGTGAGTCCAGAGACTGCGCTGGCACCACTGGGGTTTTAGTGCAGTGAGTCCAGAGAGTGCACTGGCAACAATGGGGATGCAGTGCTGTGAGTCCAGAGAGTGCCCTGGCACCACTGGGGATGCAGTGAGTCCAGGCAGTGCGCTGGCACCACTGGGGATGCACTGCAGTGAGACCAGAGAGTTCTCTGGCACCACTGGGGATGCAGTTTAGTGAGTCCAGAGAGTGCAGTGGCACCACTGGGGATGCAGTGCACTGAGTCCAGACAGTGCACTGGCACCACTGGGGATGCAGTGCAGTGAGTCCAGAGAGTGCACTGGCACCACTGGGGATGCAGTGCAGTGAGTCCAGAGAGTGCTCTGGCACCACTGAGCTACACTGCAGTGAGTCCAGTAGTTGCACTGGCACCACTGGGGATGCACTGCTGTGAGTCCAGAGACTACACTGGCACCACTGGGGATGCAGTGCAGTGAGTCCAGAGAGTGCACTGGCACCACTGGGGATGCACTGCCGTGAGTCCAGAGAGTGCACTGGCACCACTGGGGATGCAGTGCAGTGAGTCCAGAGAGTGCACTGGCACCACTGGGGATGCACTGCAAAGAGCTCAGAGAGTGCACTGGCACCACTGGGGATGCAGTGCAGTGAGTCCAGAGAGTGCACTGGCACCAATGGGGATGCACTGCAGTGAGTCCACAGAGTGCAGTGGCACCATTGGGGATGCAGTGCGCTGAGTTCAGAGAGTGCACTGGCACCACTGGGGATGCAGTGCAGTGAGTCCAGAGAGTGCACTGGCACCACTGGGGATGCAGTGCAGTGAGTCCTGAGAGTGCAAAGGCACCACAAGGGATGCACTGCAGTGAGTCCAGAGAGTGCACTGGCACCACTGGGGATGCAGTGCAGTGAGTCCAGAGAGTGCACTGGCACCACTGGGGATGCACTACAGTGAGTCCAGAGAGTGCAGTGGCAGCACTGGGGATGCAGTGCAGTGACTCCAGAGAGTGCAGAGGCACCACTGTTGATGCAGTGCTGTGAGTGCAGAGAGTGCACTGGCACCAGTGCGGAAGCACTGCAGTGAGTCCAGAGAGTGCACTGGCACCACGGGGGATGCACTGCAGTGAGTCCAGAGAGTGCACTGGCACCACTGGGGATGCAGTGCAGTGAGTCCAGAGAGTGCACTGGCACCACTGGGGATGCAGTGCAGTGAGTACAGAGAGTGCACTAGCACCAATGGGATGCAGTGCAGTGAGTCCAGAGAGTGCACTGGCGCCACTGGGGATGCACTGCAGTGAGTCCAGAGAGTGCACTGGCACCACTGGGGATGCAGTGCAGTGACTACAGAGAGTGCACTGGCACCAATGGGGATGCACTGCAGTGAGTCCACAGAGTGCAGTGGCACTAATGGGGATGCAGTGCAGTGACTCGAAAGAGTGCACTGGCACCACTGCGGATGCACTGCAGTGAGTCCGGAGAGTGCCCTGGCACCAATGGTGATGCAGTGCAGTGAGTCCAGAGAGTGCAGTGGCACCACTGGGGATGCAGTGCAGTGAGTCCAGAGAGTGCACTGGCACCACTGGGGATGCACTGCAGAGAGTCCAGAGAGTGCACTGGCACCACTGGGGATGCACTGCAGTGAGTCCAGAGAGTGCACTGGCACCACTGGGGATGCACTGCAGTGAGTCCGGAGAGTGCCCTGGCACCAATGGTGATGCAGTGCAGTGAGTCCAGAGAGTGCAGTGGCACCACTGGGGATGCAGTGCAGTGAGTCCAGAGAGTGCACTGGCACCACTGGGGATGCAATGCAGTGAGTCCAGAGAGTGCACTGGAACCACTGGTTGATGAAGTGCAGTGAGTCCAGAGAGTGCACTGGCACCACTGGGGATGCAGTGCAGTGAGTCCAGAGAGTGCACTGGCTCCACTGGTGATGCAGTGCAGTGAGTGCAGAGAGTGCACTGGCACCACTGGGGATGCACTGCAGTGAGTCCAGAGAGTGCACTGGCACCACTGGGGATGCACTGCAGTGAGTCCAGAGAGTGCACTGGCACCACTGGGGATGCAGTGCAGTGACTCCAGAGAGTGCACTGGCACCACTGGGGATGCAGAGCAGTGAGTTCAGAGAGTGCACTGGCACAAAAGGGGATGCACTGCAGTGAGTCCAGAGAGTGCACTGGCACCACTGGGGATGCACGGCAGTGAGTCCAGAGAGTGCACTGGCACCACTGGGGATGCACTGCAGTGAGTCCGGAGAGTGCCCTGGCACCAATGGTGATGCAGTGCAGTGAGTCCAGAGAGTGCAGTGGCACCACTGGGGATGCAGTGCAGTGAGTCCAGAGAGTGCACTGTCACCACTGGGGATGCAATGCAGTGAGTCCAGAGAGTGCAGTGGCACCACTGGGGATGCAGTGCAGTGAGTCCAGAGAGTGCAGAGGCACCACTGTTGATGCAGTGCTGCGACTCCAGAGAGTGCACTGGCACCACTGGGGATGCAGTGCAGTGAGTCCAGAGAGTGCACTGGCACCACTGGGGATGCACTGCAGTGAGTGCAGAGAGTGCACTGGCACCACTGGTGATGCAGTGCAGTGAGTGCAGGGAGTGCACTGGCACCACTGGGGATGCACTGCAGTGAGTCCAGAGAGTGCACTGGCACCTTGGGGATGCACTGCAGTGACTCAAAAGAGTGCACTGGCACCACTGCGGATGCAGTGCAGTGACTCCAGAGAGTGCACTGGCAACACTGGTGATGCAATGCAGTGAGTCCAGAGAGTGCACTGGCACCACTGGGGATACAGTGCAGTGAGTCCAGAGAGTGCACTGGCACCACTGGGGATGCACTGCAGTGAGTGCAGAGAGTGCACTGGCACCACTGGGGACGCAGTGCAGTGACTACAGAGAGTGCACTGGCACCACTGGGGATGCAGTGCACTGAGTCCAGAGAGTGCACTGGCACCAGTGGGGATGCACTGCAGTGGGTCCAGAGAGTGCACTGGCACCACTGGGGATGCAGTGCAGTGAGTCCAGAGAGTGCACTGGCACCACTGGGGATGCAGTGCAGTGACTCCAGAGAGTGCACTGGCACCACTGGTGATACACTGCAGTGAGTCCAGAGAGTGCAATGGAACCACTGGGGATGCAGTGCAGTGAGTCCAGAGAGTGCACTGGCACTTCTGGGGATGCAGTGCAGTGAGTGCAGAGAGTGCACTGGCACAACAGGGGATGCACTGCAGTGACTCCAGAAAGTGCACTGGCACCACAGGGGAAGCACTGCAGTGAGTCCAGAGAGTGCACTGGCACCGCTGGTGATGCAGTGCAGTGAGTCCAGAGAGTACACTGGCACCACTGGGGATGCACTGCAGTGAGTCCAGAGAGTGTACTGGCACCACAGGGGATGCAGTGCAGTGAGTCCAGAGAGTGCACTGGCACCACTGGGGATGCAGTGCAGTGAGTCCAGAGACTGCGCTGGCACCACTGGGGTTTTAGTGCAGTGAGTCCAGAGAGTGCACTGGCAACAATGGGGATGCAGTGCTGTGAGTCCAGAGAGTGCCCTGGCACCACTGGGGATGCAGTGAGTCCAGACAGTGCACTGGCACCACTGGGGATGCACTGCAGTGAGACCAGAGATTTCTCTGGCACCACTGGGGATGCACTCGGGTGAGTCCAGAGAGTGCACTGGCACCACTGGGGATGCAGTGCAGTGAGTCCAGAGAGTGCACTGGCACAAAAGGGGATGCACTGCAGTGAGTCCAGAGAGTGCAGTGGCACCACTGGGGATGCAGTGCACTGAGTCCAGAGAGTACACTGGCACCACTGGGGATGCAGTGCAGTGAGTCCAGATTGTGCACTGTCAGCACTGGGGATGCAGTGCAGTGAGTCCAGAGAGTGCACTGGCACCACTGGGGATGCACTGCAGTGACTCCAGAGACTGCACTGGCACCAATGGGGATGCACTGCAGTGAGTCCAGAGAATGCACTGGCACCACTGGGGATGCAGTGCAGTGACTCGAAAGAGTGCACTGGCACCACTGGGGATGCACTGCAGTGAGTCCGGAGAGTGCCCTGGCACCAATGGTGATGCAGTGCAGTGATCCAGAGAGTGCACTGGAACCACTGGGGATGCAGTGCAGTGAGTCCAGAGAGTGCACTGGCACCACTGGGGATGCACTGCACTGAGTCCAGAGAGTGCACTGGCACCACTGGGGATGCAGTGCAGTTAGTCCATAGAGTGCACTGGCTCCACTGGGGATGCAGTGCAGTGATTCAAGAGAGTGCACAGGCACCACTGGGGATGCAGTGCAGTGAGTCCAGAGAGTGCAATGGCACCACAGGGGATGCACTGTAGTGATTCCAGAGAGTGCACTGTCACCACTGGCGATGCAGTGCAGTGAGTCCAGAGAGTACACTGGCACCTCAGGGGCTGCACTGCAGTGAGTCCAGAGAGTGCACTGGCACCACTGGGGATGCACCTCGGTGAGTCCAGAGAGTGCTCTGGGAACACCGGGGATGTAGTGCAGTGAGTACAGAGAGTGCACTGGCACCTATGGGGATGCAGTGCAGTGAGTCCAGAGAGTGCACTGGCACCACTGGGGATGCACTGCAGTGAGTCCAGAGAGTGCACTGGCACAATTAGGGATGCAGTGCAGTGAGTCCGGAGAGTGCACTGGCACCACTGGGGATGCAGTGCAGTGAGTCCAGAGAGTGCACTGGCACCACTGGGGATGCAGTGCAGTGAGTCCAGAGAGTGCACTGGCACCACTGGGGATGCAGTGCAGTGAGTCCAGAGAGTGCACTGGCACCACTGGGGATGCAGTGCAGTGAGTCCAGAGAGTGCACTGGCACCACTGGGGATGCAGTGCAGTGAGTCCAGAGAGTGCACTGGCACCACTGGGGATGCACTGCAATGAGTCCAGAGAATGCACTGGCACTAATGGGGATGTAGTGCAGTAACTCGAAAGAGTGCACTGGCACCACTGCGGATGCACTGCAGTGAGTCCGGAGAGTGCCCTGGCACCAATGGTGATGCAGTGCAGTGAGTCCAGAGAGTGCAGTGGCACCACTGGGGATGCAGTGCAGTGAGTCCAGAGAGTGCACTGGCACCACTGGGGATGCAGTGCAGTGAGTCCAGAGAGTGCACTGGCACCACTGGGGATGCAGTGCAGTGAGTCCAGAGAGTGCACTGGCACCACTGGGGATGCACTGCAGTGAGTCCAGAGAGTGCTCTGGGAACACTGGGGATGCAGCGCAGTGAGTGCAGAGAGTGCACTGGCACCACTGGTGATGCAGTGCAGTGAGTCCAGAGAGTGCACTGGCACCACTGGGGATGCACTGCAGTGAGTCCAGAGAGTGCACTGGCACCACTGGGGATGCACTGCAGTGAGTCCAGAGAGTGCACTGGCACCACTGGGGATGCAGTGCAGTGACTCCAGAGAGTGCAGAGGCACCACTGTTGATGCAGTGCTGTGACTCCAGAGAGTGCACTGGCACCAGTGGGGATGCAGTGCAGTGAGTCCAGAGAGTGCACTGGCACCACTGGGGATGCAGTGCAGTGAGTCCAGAGAGTGCACTGGCACCAATGGGGATGCAGTGCAGTGAGTCCAGAGAGTGCACTGGCACCACTGGGGATGCACCCCGGTGAGTCCAGAGAGTGCACTGGCACCACTGGGGATGCAGTGCAGTGAGTCCAGAGAGTGCACTGGCACCACTGGGGATGCACTGCAGTGACTCGAAAGAGTGCACTGGCACCACTGGGGATGCACTGCAGTGAGTCCAGAGAGTGCACTGGCACCACTGGGGATGCAGTGCAGTGACTCCAGAGAGTGCAGAGGCACCACTGTTGATGCAGTGCTGCGAGTCCAGAGAGTGCACTGGCACCAGTGGGGATGAAGTGCAGTGAGTCCAGAGAGTGCACTGGCACCACTGGGTATGCACTGCAGTGAGTCCAGAGAGTGCACTGGCACCACTGGGGATGCAGTGCAGTGAGTGCAGAGAGTGCACTGGCACCACTGGGGATGCACTGCAGTGAGGGCAGAGAGTGCACTGGCACCACTGGGGATGCACTGCAGTGACTCAAAAGAGTGCACTGGCACCACTGCGGATGCACTGCAGTGAGTCTGGAGAGTGCACTGGCACCAATGGTGATGCAGTGCAGTGAGTCCAGAGAGTGCACTGGCACCACTGGGGATGCAGTGCAGTGAGTCGAGAGAGTGCACTGGCACCACTGGGGATGCAATGCAGTGAGTCCAGAACGTGCACTGGCACCACTGGGGATGCAGTGCAGTGAGTCCAGAGAGTGCACTGGCACCACTGGGGATGCACTGCAGTGAGTCCAGAGAGTGCACTGGCACCACTGGGGATGCAGTGCACTGAGTCCAGAGAGTGCACTGGCACCACTGGGGATGCACTGCAGTGACTCGAAAGAGTGCACTGGCACCACTGCGGATGCACTGCAGTGAGTCCAGAGAGTGCACTGGCACCACTGGGGATGCAGTGCAGTGAGTCCAGAGAGTGCACTGGCACCACTGGTGATGCACTGCAGTGAGTCCAGAGAGTGCACTGGCACCACTGGGGATGCAGTGCAGTGAGTCCAGAGAGTGCACTGGCACCACTGGGGATGCACTGCAGTGACTCGAAAGAGTGCACTGGCACCACTGCGGATGCACTGCAGTGAGTCCGGAGAGTACCCTGGCACCAATGGTGATGCAGTGCAGTGAGTCCAGAGAGTGCACTGGCACCACTGGGGATGCAGTGCAGTGAGTCCAGAGAGTGCACTGGCACCACTGGGGATGCAATGCAGTGAGTCCAGAGAGTGCACTGGCACCACTGGGGATGAAGTGCAGTGAGTCCAGAGAGTGCACTGGCACCACTGGGGATGCACTGCAGTGAGTCCAGAGAGTGCACTGGCAGCACTGGGGATGCAGTGCAGTTGAGTCCAGAGAGTGCACTGGCACCTTGGGGATGCAGTGCAGTGACTCCAGAGAGTACACTGGCACCACTGGGGATGCAGTGCAGTGAGTCCAGAGAGTGCACTGGCACCAGTGGGGGTGCACTGCAGTGAGTCCAGAGAGTGCACTGGCACCACTGGGGTTGCAGTGCAGTGAGTCCAGAGAGTGCACTGGCACCACAGGGGATGCAGTGCAGTGAGTGCAGAGAGTGCCCTGGCACAACTGGGGATGCAGTGCAGTGAGTCCAGAGAGTGCACTGGCACCACTGGGGATGCAGTGCAGTGAGTCCAGAGAGTGCACTGGCACCACTGGGGATGCACCCCGGTGAGCCCAGAGATTACACTGGCACCACTGGGGATGCACTGCAGTGAGTCCAGAGAGTGCACTGGCACCACTGGGGATGCAATGCAGTGAGTCCAGAGAGTGCACTGGCACCACTGTGGATGCAGTGCAGTGAGTCCAGAGAGTGCACTGGCACCACTGGGGATGCACTGCAGTGATTCCGGAGAGTGCACTGGCACCACTGGGGATGCAGTGCAGTGAGTCCAGAGAGTGCACTGGCACCACTTGGGATGCACTGCAGTGAGTCCAGAGAGTGCACTGGCACCACTGGGGATGCACTGCAGTGACTCCAGAGAGTGCACTGGCACCACTGGGGATGCACTGCAGTGACTCGAAAAAGTGCACTGGCACCACTGCGGATGCACTGCAGTGAGTCCGGAGAGTGCCCTGGCACCAATGGTGATGCACTGCAGTGAGTCCAGAGAGTGCAGTGGCACCACTGGGGATGCAGTGCAGTGAGTCCAGAGAGTGCACTGGCACCACTGGGGATGCAGAGCTCTGAGTCCAGAGAGTGCACTGGCACCACTGGGGATGCAGTGCAGTGACTCGAAAGAGTGCACTGGCACCACTGGGGATGCACTGCAGTGAGTCCGGAGAGTGTCCTGGCACCAATGGTGATGCAGTGCAGTGAGTCCAGAGAGTGCAGTGGCACCACTGGGGATGCAGTGCAGTGAGTCCAGAGAGTGCACTGGCACCACTGGGGATGCAGTGCAGTGAGTCCAGAGAGTGCACTGGCACCACTGGGGATGCACCCCGGTGAGTCCTGAGAGTGCACTGGCACCACTGGGGATGCCGTGCAGTGAGTCCAGAGACTGCACTGGCACCACTGGGGTTTTAGTGCAGTGAGTCCAGAGAGTGCACTGGCACCACTGCACCACTGGGGATGCAGTGCTGTGAGTCCAGAGAGTGCCCTGGCACCACTGGGGATACAGTGAGTCCAGACAGTGCACTGGCACCACTGGGGATGCACTGCAGTGAGACCAGAGTGTTCTCTGGCACCTCTGGGGATGCAGTTTAGTGAGTCCAGAGAGTGCACCGGCTCCAATGGCGATACATTGCAGTGAGTCCAGAGAGTGCACTGGCACCACTGGGGATGCAGTGCAGTGACTCCAGAGAGTGCACTGACACCACTGGGGATGCAGTGCAGTGAGTCCAGAGAGTGCTCTGGCACCACTGAGCTACACTGCAGTGAGTCCAGTAGTTGCACTGGCACCACTGGGGATGCACTGCTGTGAGTCCAGAGACTACACTGGCACCACTGGGGATGCAATGCGGTGAGTCCAGAGAGTGCAGTGGCACCACTGTTGATGCAGTGCAGTGAGTCCAGAGAGTGCACTGGCACCACTGGGGATGCAGTGCAGTGAGTCCAGAGAGTGCACTGGCACTACTGGGGATGCAGTGCAGTGAGTCCAAAGAGTGCACTGGCACCACTGGGGATGCACTACAGTGAGTCCAGAGAGTGCACTGGCACCACTGGGGATGCAGTGCAGTGACTCCAGAGAGTGCAGAGGCACCACTGTTGATGCAGTGCTGTGACTCCAGAGAGTGCACTGGCACCACTGGGGATGCAGTGCAGTGAGTCCTGAGAGTGCAAAGGCACCACAAGGGATGCACTGCAGTGAGTCCAGAGAGTGCACTGGCACCACTGGGGATGCAGTGCAGTGAGTCCAGAGAGTGCACTGGCACCACTGGGGATGCAGTGCAGTGAGTCCAGAGAATGCAGAGGCACCACTGTTGATGCAGTGCAGTGAGTGCAGAGAGTGCACTGGCACCAGTGCGGAAGCACTGCAGTGAGTCCAGAGAGTGCACTGGCACCACTGGGGATGCACTGCAGTGAGTCCAGAGAGTGCACTGGCACAACTGATGATGCAGTGCAGTGAGTCCAGAGAGTGCACTGGCACCACTGGGGATGCAGTGCAGTGAGTCCAGAGAGTGCACTAGCACCAATGGGATGCAGTGCAGTGAGTCCAGAGAGTGCACTGGCACCACTGGGGATGCACTGCAGTGACTCCATAGAGTGCACTGGCACCACTGGGTATGCAGTGCAGTGAGTCCAGAGAGTGCACTGGCACCACTGAGGATGCAGTGCAGTGAGTCCAGAGAGTGCACTGGCAACACTGGGGATGCACTGCAGTGAGTCCACAGAGTGCACTGGCACCTCTGGGGATGCACTGCAGTGAGTCCAGAGAGTGCACTGGCACCACTGGGGATGCACCCCGGTGAGTCCAGAGAGTGCTCTCGCACCACTGGGGATGCACTGCAGTGAGTCCAGAGAGTGCACTGGCCCCACAGGGGATGTAGTGCAGTGAGTCCACAGAGGGCACTAACACCACTGGGGATGCAGCGCAGTGACTCCAGAGAGTGCACTGGCACCACTGGGGATGCACTGCAGTGAGTCCAGAGAGTGCACTGGCACCACTGGAGTTGCAGTGCAGTGAGTCGAGAGAGTGCCCTGGAACCACTGGGGATGCAGCACAGTGACTACAGAGAGTGCACTGTCTCCACTGGGGATGCAGTGCAGTGACTCCAGAGAGTACACTGCCACCACTGGTGATGAAGTGCAGTGAGTCCAGAGAGTGCACTGTCAGCACTGGGGATGCAGTGCAGTGAGTCCAGAGAGTGCACTGGCACCACTGGGGATGCAGTGCAGTGACTCCAGAGAGTGCACTGGCACCACTGGGGATGCAGTGCAGTGACTCTAGAGAGTGCACTGGCACCACTGGGGATGCAGTGT
This sequence comes from Anser cygnoides, assembly GCF_040182565.1. NCBI lineage: Eukaryota > Metazoa > Chordata > Aves > Anseriformes > Anatidae > Anser > Anser cygnoides. The sequence continues at coordinate 359,869 of NW_027103087.1, forward strand.
AGTGAGTCCAGAGAGTGCACTGGCACAAAAGGGAATGCACTGCAGTGAGTCCAGAGAGTGCACTGGCACCACTGGGGATGCAGTGCAGTGAGTCCAGAGAGTGCACTGGCACCAATGGGGATGCACTGCAGTGAGTCCAGAGAGTGCAGTGGCACCACTGGGGATGCAGTGCACTGAGTCCAGAGAGTACACTGGCACCACTGGGGATGCAGTGCAGTGAGTCCAGAGAGTGCACTGTCAGCACTGGGGATGCAGTGCAGTGAGTCCAGAGAGTGCACTGGCACCACTGGGAATGCACTGCAGTGACTCCAGAGACTGCACTGGCACCAATACGGATGCACTGCAGTGAATCCAGAGAATGCACTGGCACCACTGGGGATGCACTGCAGTGAGTCCGGAGAGTGCCCTGGCACCAATGGTGATGCAGTGCAGTGATCCAGAGAGTGCACTGGAACCAATGGGGATGCAGTACAGTGAGTCCAGAGAGTGCACTGGCACCACTGGGGATGCAGTGCAGTGAGTCCAGAGAGTGCACTGGCACCACTGGGTATGCAGTGCAGTTAGTCCATAGAGTGCACTGGCTCCACTGGGGATGCAGTGCAGTGACTCAAGAGAGTGCACAGGCACCACTGGGGATACAGTGCAGTGGGTCTAGAGAGTGCAATGGCACCACAGGGGATGCACTGCAGTGATTCCAGAGAGTGCACTGTCACCACTGGGGATGCAGTGCAGTGAGTCCAGAGAGTACACTGGCACCTCAGGGGCTGCACTGCAGTGAGTCCAGAGAGTGCACTGGCACCACTGGGGATGCAGTGCAGTGAGTCCAGAGAGTGCACTGGCACCACTGGGGATGCACCTCGGTGAGTCCAGAGAGTGCTCTGGGAACACCGGGAATGCAGTGCAGTGAGTTCAGAGAGTGCACTGGCACCATTAGGGATGCAGTGCAGTGAGTCTGGAGAGTGCACTGGCACCACTGGGGATGCAGTGCAGTGAGTCCAGAGAGTGCACTGGCACTTCTGGGGATGCAGTGCAGTGAGTGCAGAGAGTGCACTGGCACAACAGGGGATGCACTGCAGTGACTCCAGAAAGTGCACTGGCACCACAGGGGAAGCACTGCAGTGAGTCCAGAGAGTGCACTGGCACCGCTGGTGATGCAGTGCAGTGAGTCCAGAGAGTACACTGGCACCACTGGGGATGCACTGCAGTGAGTCCAGAGAGTGTACTGGCACCACAGGGGATGCAGTGCAGTGAGTCCAGAGAGTGCACTGGCACCACTGGGGATGCAGTGCAGTGAGTCCAGAGACTGCGCTGGCACCACTGGGGTTTTAGTGCAGTGAGTCCAGAGAGTGCACTGGCATCAATGGGGATGCAGTGCTGTGAGTCCAGAGAGTGCCCTGGCACCACTGGGGATGCAGTGAGTCCAGACAGTGCACTGGCACCACTGGGGATGCACTGCAGTGAGACCAGAGATTTCTCTGGCACCACTGGGGATGCACTCGGGTGAGTCCAGAGAGTGCACTGGCACCACTGGGGATGCAGTGCAGTGAGTCCAGAGAGTGCACTGGCACCACTGGGGATGCACTGCAGTGAGTCCAGAGAGTGCAGAGGCACCACTGGGGATGCAGTGCACTGAGTCCAGAGAGTACACTGGCACCACTGGGGATGCAGTGCAGTGAGTCCAGATTGTGCACTGTCAGCACTGGGGATGCAGTGCAGTGAGTCCAGAGAGTGCACTGGCACCACTGGGGATGCACTGCAGTGACTCCAGAGACTGCACTGGCACCAATGGGGATGCACTGCAGTGAGTCCAGAGAATGCACTGGCACCACTGGGGATGCAGTGCAGTGACTCGAAAGAGTGCACTGGCACCACTGGGGATGCACTGCAGTGAGTCCGGAGAGTGCCCTGGCACCAATGGTGATGCAGTGCAGTGATCCAGAGAGTGCACTGGAACCACTGGGGATGCAGTGCAGTGAGTCCAGAGAGTGCACTGGCACCACACTGGGGATGCACTGTAGTGATTCCAGAGAGTGCACTGTCACCACTGGGGATGCAGTGCAGTGAGTCCAGAGAGTACACTGGCACCTCAGGGGCTGCACTGCAGTGAGTCCAGAGAGTGCACTGGCACCACTGGGGATGCACCTCGGTGAGTCCAGAGAGTGCTCTGGGAACACCGGGGATGTAGTGCAGTGAGTACAGAGAGTGCACTGGCACCTATGGGGATGCAGTGCAGTGAGTCCAGAGAGTGCACTGGCACCACTGGGGATGCACTGCAGTGAGTCCAGAGAGTGCACTGGCACAATTAGGGATGCAGTGCAGTGAGTCCGGAGAGTGCACTGGCACCACTGGGGATGCAGTGCAGTGAGTCCAGAGAGTGCACTGGCACCACTGGGGATGCAGCGCAGTGAGTCCAGAGAGTGCACTGGCACCACTGGGGATGAAGTGCAGTGAGTCCAGAGAGTGCACTGGCACCACTGGGGATGCAGTGCAGTGAGTCCAGAGAGTGCACTGGCACCACTGGGGATGCAGTGCAGTGAGTCCAGAGAGTGCACTGGCACCACTGGGGATGCACTGCAAGTGAGTCCAGAGAATGCACTGGCACTAATGGGGATGCAGTGCAGTGAGTCCAGAGAGTGCACTGGCACCACTGGGGATGCACTGCAGTGAGTCCAGAGAGTGCACTGGCACCACTGGGGATGCACTGCAGTGAGTCCAGAGAGTGCACTGGCACCACTGGGGATGCAGTGCAGTGACTCCAGAGAGTGCAGAGGCACCACTGTTGATGCAGTGCTGTGACTCCAGAGAGTGCACTGGCACCAGTGGGGATGCAGTGCAGTGAGTCCAGAGAGTGCACTGGCACCACTGGGGATGCAGTGCAGTGAGTCCAGAGAGTGCACTGGCACCAATGGGGATGCAGTGCAGTGAGTCCAGAGAGTGCACTGGCACCACTGGGGATGCACCCCGGTGAGTCCAGAGAGTGCACTGGCACCACTGGGGATGCAGTGCAGTGAGTCCAGAGAGTGCACTGGCACCACTGGGGATGCACTGCAGTGACTCGAAAGAGTGCACTGGCACCACTGGGGATGCACTGCAGTGAGTCCAGAGAGTGCACTGGCACCACTGGGGATGCAGTGCAGTGACTCCAGAGAGTGCAGAGGCACCACTGTTGATGCAGTGCTGCGACTCCAGAGAGTGCACTGGCACCAGTGGGGATGCAGTGCAGTGAGTCCAGAGAGTGCACTGGCACCACTGGGTATGCACTGCAGTGAGTCCAGAGAGTGCACTGGCACCACTGGTGATGCAGTGCAGTGAGTGCAGAGAGTGCACTGGCACCACTGGGGATGCACTGCAGTGAGGGCAGAGAGTGCACTGGCACCACTGGGGATGCACTGCAGTGACTCAAAAGAGTGCACTGGCACCACTGCGGATGCACTGCAGTGAGTCCGGAGAGTGCACTGGCACCAATGGTGATGCAGTGCAGTGAGTCCAGAGAGTGCACTGGCACCACTGGTGATGCAGTGCAGTGAGTCGAGAGAGTGCACTGGCACCACTGGGGATGCAATGCAGTGAGTCCAGAACGTGCACTGGCACCACTGGGGATGCAGTGCAGTGAGTCCAGAGAGTGCACTGGCACCACTGGGGATGCACTGCAGTGAGTCCAGAGAGTGCACTGGCACCACTGGGGATGCAGTGCACTGAGTCCAGAGAGTGCACTGGCACCACTGGGGATGCACTGCAGTGACTCGAAAGAGTGCACTGGCACCACTGCGGATGCACTGCAGTGAGTCCAGAGAGTGCACTGGCACCACTGGGGATGCAGTGCAGTGAGTCCAGAGAGTGCACTGGCACCACTGGGGATGCACTGCAGTGAGTCCAGAGAGTGCACTGGCACCACTGGTGATGCAGTGCAGTGAGTACAGAGAGTGCACTGGCACCACTGGGGATGCAGTGCAGTGAGTCCAGAGAGTGCACTGGCACCACTGGGGATGCACTGCAGTGACTCGAAAGAGTGCACTGGCACCACTGCGGATGCACTGCAGTGAGTCCGGAGAGTACCCTGGCACCAATGGTGATGCAGTGCAGTGAGTCCAGAGAGTGCACTGGCACCACTGGGGATGCAGTGCAGTGAGTCCAGAGAGTGCACTGGCACCACTGGGGATGCAATGCAGTGAGTCCAGAGAGTGCACTGGCACCACTGGGGATGAAGTGCAGTGAGTCCAGAGAGTGCACTGGCACCACTGGGGATGCACTGCAGTGAGTCCAGAGAGTGCACTGGCAGCACTGGGGATGCAGTGCAGTTGAGTCCAGAGAGTGCACTGGCACCTTGGGGATGCAGTGCAGTGACTCCAGAGAGTACACTGGCACCACTGGGGATGCAGTGCAGTGAGTCCAGAGAGTGCACTGGCACCAGTGGGGGTGCACTGCAGTGAGTCCAGAGAGTGCACTGGCACCACTGGGGTTGCAGTGCAGTGAGTCCAGAGAGTGCACTGGCACCACAGGGGATGCAGTGCAGTGAGTGCAGAGAGTGCCCTGGCACAACTGGGGATGCAGTGCAGTGAGTCCAGAGAGTGCACTGGCACCACTGGGGATGCAGTGCAGTGAGTCCAGAGAGTGCACTGGCACCACTGGGGATGCACCCCGGTGAGCCCAGAGATTACACTGGCACCACTGGGGATGCACTGCAGTGAGTCCAGAGAGTGCACTGGCACCACTGGGGATGCAATGCAGTGAGTCCAGAGACTGCACTGGCACCACTGGGGATGCAGTGCAGTGAGTCCAGAGAGTGCACTGGCACCACTGGGGATGCACTGCAGTGATTCCGGAGAGTGCACTGGCACCACTGGGGATGCAGTGCAGTGAGTCCAGAGAGTGCACTGGCACCACTTGGGATGCACTGCAGTGAGTCCAGAGAGTGCACTGGCACCACTGGGGATGCACTGCAGTGACTCCAGAGAGTGCACTGGCACCACTGGGGATGCACTGCAGTGACTCGAAAAAGTGCACTGGCACCACTGCGGATGCACTGCAGTGAGTCCGGAGAGTGCCCTGGCACCAATGGTGATGCACTGCAGTGAGTCTAGAGAGTGCAGTGGCACCACTGGGGATGCAGTGCAGTGAGTCCAGAGAGTGCACTGGCACCACTGGGGATGCAATGCAGTGAGTCCAGAGAGTGCACTGGCACCACTGGGGATGCAGTGCTCTGAGTCCAGAGAGTGCACTGGCACCACTGGGGATGCAGTGCAGTGACTCGAAAGAGTGCACTGGCACCACTGGGGATGCACTGCAGTGAGTCCGGAGAGTGTCCTGGCACCAATGGTGATGCAGTGCAGTGAGTCCAGAGAGTGCAGTGGCACCACTGGGGATGCAGTGCAGTGAGTCCAGAGAGTGCACTGGCACCACTGGGGATGCAGTTCAGTGAGTCCAGAGAGTGCACTGGCACCACTGGGGATGCAGTGCAGTGACTCCAGAGAGTGCACTGGCACCACTGGGGATGCAGTGCAGTGAGTCCAGAGAGTGCCCTGGCACCACTGGGGATGCAGTGCAGTGAGTCCAGAGAGTGCACTGGCACCACTGGGGATGCACTGCAGTGACTCGAAAGAGTGCACTGGCACCACTGCGGATGCACTGCAGTGAGTCCGGAGAGTGCCCTGGCACCAATGGTGATGCAGTGCAGTGAGTCCAGAGAGTGCAGTGGCACCACTGGGGATGCAGTGCACTGAGTCCAGAGAGTGCACTGGCACCACTGGGGATGCAGTGCAGTGAGTCCAGAGAGTGCACTGGCACCACTAGGGATGCACCCCGGTGAGTCCTGAGAGTGCACTGGCACCACTGGGGATGCAGTGCAGTGAGTCCAGAGACTGCACTGGCACCACTGGGGTTTTAGTGCAGTGAGTCCAGAGAGTGCACTGGCACCAATGGGGATGCAGTGCTGTGAGTCCAGAGAGTGCCCTGGCACCACTGGGGATACAGTGAGTCCAGACAGTGCACTGGCACCACTGGGGATGCACTGCAGTGAGACCAGAGTGTTCTCTGGCACCTCTGGGGATGCAGTTTAGTGAGTCCAGAGAGTGCACCGGCTCCAATGGCGATACATTGCAGTGAGTCCAGAGAGTGCACTGGCACCACTGGGGATGCAGTGCAGTGACTCCAGAGAGTGCACTGACACCACTGGGGATGCAGTGCAGTGAGTCCAGAGAGTGCTCTGGCACCACTGAGCTACACTGCAGTGAGTCCAGTAGTTGCACTGGCACCACTGGGGATGCACTGCTGTGAGTCCAGAGACTACACTGGCACCACTGGGGATGCAATGCGGTGAGTCCAGAGAGTGCAGTGGCACCACTGTTGATGCAGTGCAGTGAGTCCAGAGAGTGCACTGGCACCACTGGGGATGCAGTGCAGTGAGTCCAGAGAGTGCACTGGCACTACTGGGGATGCAGTGCAGTGAGTCCAAAGAGTGCACTGGCACCACTGGGGATGCACTACAGTGAGTCCAGAGAGTGCACTGGCACCACTGGGGATGCAGTGCAGTGACTCCAGAGAGTGCAGAGGCACCACTGTTGATGCAGTGCTGTGACTCCAGAGAGTGCACTGGCACCACTGGTGATGCAGTGCAGTGAGTCCAGAGAATGCAGAGGCACCACTGTTGATGCAGTGCAGTGAGTGCAGAGAGTGCACTGGCACCAGTGCGGAAGCACTGCAGTGGGTCCAGAGAGTGCACTGGCACCACTGGGGATGCACTGCAGTGAGTCCAGAGAGTGCACTGGCACCACTGAGGATGCAGTGCAGTGAGTCCAGAGAGTGCACTGGCAACACTGGGGATGCACTGCAGTGAGTCCAGAGAGTGCACTGGCACCTCTGGGGATGCACTGCAGTGAGTCCAGAGAGTGCACTGGCACCACTGGGGATGCACCCCGGTGAGTCCAGAGAGTGCTCTCGCACCACTGGGGATGCACTGCAGTGAGTCCAGAGAGTGCACTGGCCCCACAGGGGATGTAGTGCAGTGAGTCCACAGAGGGCACTAACACCACTGGGGATGCAGCGCAGTGACTCCAGAGAGTGCACTGGCACCACTGGGGATGCACTGCAGTGAGTCCAGAGAGTGCACTGGCACCACTGGAGTTGCAGTGCAGTGAGTCGAGAGAGTGCCCTGGAACCACTGGGGATGCAGCACAGTGACTACAGAGAGTGCACTGTCTCCACTGGGGATGCAGTGCAGTGACTCCAGAGAGTACACTGCCACCACTGGTGATGAAGTGCAGTGAGTCCAGAGAGTGCACTGTCAGCACTGGGGATGCAGTGCAGTGAGTCCAGAGAGTGCACTGGCACCACTGGGGATGCAGTGCAGTGAGTCCAGAGAGTGCACTGGCACCACTGGGGATGCAGTGCAGTGACTCTAGAGAGTGCACTGGCACCACTGGGGATGCAGTGTAGTGAGTCCAGAGAGTGCACTGGCACAAAAGGGAATGCACTGCAGTGAGTCCAGAGAGTGCACTGGCACCACTGGGGATGCAGTGCAGTGAGTCCAGAGAGTGCACTGGCACCACTGGGAATGCACTGCAGTGACTCCAGAGACTGCACTGGCACCAATACGGATGCACTGCAGTGAATCCAGAGAATGCACTGGCACCACTGGGGATGCAGTGCAGTTACTCGAAAGAGTGCACTGGCACCACTGGGGATGCACTGCAGTGAGTCCGGAGAGTGCCCTGGCACCAATGGTGATGCAGTGCAGTGATCCAGAGAGTGCACTGGAACCAATGGGGATGCAGTACAGTGAGTCCAGAGAGTGCACTGGCACCACTGGGGATGCAGTGCAGTGAGTCCAGAGAGTGCACTGGCACCACTGGGTATGCAGTGCAGTTAGTCCATAGAGTGCACTGGCTCCACTGGGGATGCAGTGCAGTGACTCAAGAGAGTGCACAGGCACCACTGGGGATACAGTGCAGTGGGTCTAGAGAGTGCAATGGCACCACAGGGGATGCACTGCAGTGATTCCAGAGAGTGCACTGTCACCACTGGGGATGCAGTGCAGTGAGTCCAGAGAGTACACTGGCACCTCAGGGGCTGCACTGCAGTGAGTCCAGAGAGTGCACTGGCACCACTGGGGATGCAGTGCAGTGAGTCCAGAGAGTGCACTGGCACCACTGGGGATGCACCTCGGTGAGTCCAGAGAGTGCTCTGGGAACACCGGGAATGCAGTGCAGTGAGTTCAGAGAGTGCACTGGCACCATTAGGGATGCAGTGCAGTGAGTCTGGAGAGTGCACTGGCACCACTGGGGATGCAGTGCAGTGAGTCCAGAGAGTGCACTGGCACCACTGGGGATGCACTGCAATGAGTCCAGACAATGCACTGGCACTAATAGGGATGCAGTGCAGTGACTCGAAAGAGTGCACTGGCACCACTGCGGATGCAGTGCAGTGAGACCGGAGAATGCCCTGGCACCAATGGTGATGCAGTGCAGTGAGTCCAGAGAGTGCAGTGGCACCACTGGGGATGCAGTGCAGTGAGTCCAGAGAGTGCACTGGCACCACTGGGGATGCACTGCAGTGAGTCCAGAGAGTGCACTGGCACCACTGGGGATGCACTGCAGTGAGTCCAGAGAGTGCTCTGGGAACACTGGGGATGCAGTGCAGTGAGTCCAGAGAGTGCACTGGCACTACTGGGGATGCACTGCAGTGAGTCCAGAGAGTGCACTGGCACCACTGGGGATGCACTGCAGTGACTCGAAAGAGTGCACTGGCACCACTGCGGATGCACTGCAGTGAGTCCGGAGAGTGCCCTGGCACCAATGGTGATGCAGTGCAGTGAGTCCAGAGAGTGCAGTGGCACCACTGGGGATGCAGTGCAGTGAGTCCAGAGAGTGCACTGGCACCACTGGTGATGAAGTGCAGTGAGTCCAGAGAGTGCACTGGCACCACTGGGGATGCAGTGCAGTGAGTGCAGAGAGTGCACTGGCACCACTGGGGATGCACTGCAGTGAGTCCAGAGAGTGCACTGGCACCACTGGGGATGCACTGCAGTGAGTCCAGAGAGTGCAGTGGCACCACTGGGGATGCAGTGCAGTGAGTCCAGAGAGTGCACTGGCACCACTGGGGATGCAATGCAGTGAGTCCAGAGAGTGCACTGGCACCACTGGGGATGCAGTGCAGTGAGTCCAGAGAGTGCTCTGGCACCACTGGGGATGCACTGCAGTGAGTCCAGAGAGTGCACTGGCACCACTGGTGATGCAGTGCAGTGAGTGCAGAGAGTGCACTGGCACCACTGGGGATGCACTGCAGTGATTCCAGAGAGTGCACTGGCACCACTGGGGATGCAGTGCAGTGAGTCCAGAGAGTGCACTGGCACCACTGGGGATGCACTGCAGTGACTCGAAAGAGTGCACTGGCACCACTGCGGATGCACTGCAGTGAGTCCGGAGAGTGCCCTAGCACCACTGGTGATGCAGTGCAGTGAGTCCAGAGAGTGCAATGACACCACTGGGGATGCAGTGCAGTGAGTCCAGAGAGTGCACTGGCACCACTGGGGATGCAATGCAGTGAGTCCAGAGAGTGCACTGGCACCACTGGGGATGCAGTGCAGTGAGTCCAGAGAGTGCACTGGCACCACTGGGGATGCACTGCATTGAGTCCAGAGAGTGCACTGGCACCACTGGGGATGCACTGCAGTGAGTCCAGAGAGTGCACTGGCAGCACTGGGGATGCACTGCAGTGAGTCCAGAGAGTGCACTGGCACCACTGGGGATGCAGTGCAGTGAGTCCAGAGAGTGCACTGGCACCACTGGGATGCAGTGCAGTGAGTCCACAGAGTGCACTGGCACCACAGGGGATGCACTGCAGTGAGTCCAGAGAGTGCACTGGCACCACTGGGGATGCAGTGCAGTGACTACAGAGAGTGCACTGGCACCACTGGAGATGCAGTGCAGTGAGTCCAGAGAGTGCACTGGCACCAGTGGGGATGCACTGCAGTGAGTCCAGAGAGTGCAGTGGCACCACTGGGGATGCAGTGCAGTGAGTCCAGAGAGTGCACTGGCACCACTGGGGATGCACTGCAGTGAGTCCAGAGAGTGCACTGGCACCACTGGGGATGCAGTGCAGTGACTCCAGAGAGTGCACTGGCACCACTGGTGATGCACTGCAGTGAGTCCAGAGAGTGCACTGGCACCACTGGGGATGCACTGCAGTGAGTCCAGAGAGTGCACTGGCACCAGTGGGGAAGCACTGCAGTGAGTCCAGAGAGTGCACTGGCACCACTGGGGATGCACTGCACTGAGTCCAGAGAGTGCACTGACACCACTGGGGATCCAATGCAGTGAGTCCAGAGAGTGCAATGGAACCACTGGGGATGCAGTGCAGTGAGTCCAGAGAGTGCACTGGCAGCACACTGGGGATGCAGTGCAGTGAGTGCAGAGAGTGCACTGGCACAACTGGGAATGCACTGCAGTGACTCCAGAGAGTGCACTGGCACCACTGCGGATGCACTGCAGTGAGTCCAGAGAGTGCACTGGCACCGCTGGTGATGCAGTGCAGTGAGTGCAGAGAGTGCACTGGCACCAGTGCGGAAGCACTGCAATGAGTCCAGAGAGTGCACTGGCACCACTGGGGATGCACTGCAGTGAGTCCAGAGAGTGCACTGGCACAACTGGGGATGCAGTGCAGTGAGTCCAGAGAGTGCACTGGCACCACTGGGGTTGCAGTGCAGTGAGTCCAGAGAGTGCACTAGCACCACTGGGATGCAGTGCAGTGAGTCCAGAGAGTGCACTGGCACCACTGGGGATGCACTGCAGTGACTCCAGAGAGTGCACTGGCACCACTGTGGATGCAGTGCAGTGAGTCCAGAGAGTGCACTGGCACCACTGAGGATGCAGTGCAGTGAGTCCAGAGAGTGCACTGGCACCACTGGGTATGCAGTGCACTGAGTCCAGAGAGTGCACTGGCTCCACTGGGGATGCAGTGCAGTGAGTCCAGAGAGTGCACTGTCAGCACTGGGGATGCAGTGCAGTGAGTCCAGAGAGTGCACTGGCACCACTGGGGATGCAGCGCAGTGACTCGAAAGAGTGCACTGGCACCACTGGGGATGCACTGCAGTGAGTCCAGAGAGTGCACTGGCACCACTGGGTATGCAGTGCAGTTAGTCCATAGAGTGCACTGGCACCACTGGGGATGCAGTGCAGTGAGTCCAGAGAGTGCACTGGCACCACTGGGGATGCAGTGCAGTGACTCCAGAGAGTGCAGAGGCACCACTGTTGATGCAGTGCTGTGACTCCAGAGAGTGCACTGGCACCACTGGGGATGCAGTGCAGTGAGTCCAGAGAGTACACTGGTACCTCAGGGGATGCACTGCAGTGAGTCCAGAGAGTGCACTGGCACCACTGGGGATGCACTACAGTGAGTCGAAAGAGTGCACTGGCACCACTGGGGATGCAGTGCAGTGACTCCAGAGAGTGCAGAGGCACCACTGTTGATGCAGTGCTGTGACTCCAGAGAGTGCACTGGCACCACTGGGGATGCAGTGCAGTGAGTCCTGAGAGTGCAAAGGCACCACTGGTGATGCACTGCAGTGAGTCCAGAGAGTGCACTGGCACCACTGGGGATGCAGTGCAGTGAGTCCAGAGAGTGCACTGGCATCACTGGGGATGCACTGCAGTGAGTCCTGAGAGTGCACTGGCACCACTGGGGATGCAGTGCAGTGACTCCAGAGACTGCAGAGGCACCACTGTTGATGCAGTGCAGTGAGTGCAGAGAGTGCACTGGCACCAGTGCGGAAGCACTGCAGTGAGTCCAGAGAGTGCACTGGCACCACTGGGGATGCACTGCAGTGAGTCCACAGAGTGCACTGGCACAACTGGGGATGCAGTGCAGTGAGTCCAGAGAGTGCACTGGCACCACTGGGGATGCAGTGCAGTGAGTCCAGAGAGTGCACTAGCACCAATGGGATGCAGTGCAGTGAGTCCAGAGAGTGCACTGGCACCACTGGGGATGCACTGCAGTGACTCCAGAGAGTGCACTGGCACCACTGGGGATGCAGTGCAGTGAGTCCAGAGAGTGCACTGGCACCACTGAGGATGCAGTGCAGTGAGTCCAGAGAGTGCACTGGCAACACTGGGGATGCACTGCAGTGAGTCCAGAGAGTGCTCTCGCACCACTGGGGATGCACTGCAGTGAGTCCAGAGAGTGCACTGGCACCACAGGGGATGTAGTGCAGTGAGTCCACAGAGGGCACTAACACCACTGGGGATGCAGCGCAGTGACTCCAGAGAGTGCGCTGGCACCACTGGGGATGCACCTCGGTGAGTCCAGAGAGTGCTCTGGGAACACCGGGGATGCAGTGCAGTGAGTGCAGAGAGTGAACTGGCACCACTGGGGATGCAGTGCAGTGAGTCCAGAGAGTGCACTGGCACCATTAGGGATGCAGTGCAGTGAGTCCGGAGAGTGCACTGGCACCACTGGGGATGCAGTGCAGTGAGTCCAGAGAGTGCACTGGCACCACTGGGGATGCACTGCAATGAGTCCAGGGAATGCACTGGCACTAATGGGGATGCAGTGCAGTGACTCGAAAGAGTGCACTGGCACCACTGCGGATGCACTGCAGTGAGTCCGGAGAGTGCCCTGGCACCAATGGTGATGCAGTGCAGTGAGTCCAGAGAGTGCAGTGGCACCACTGGGGATGCACTGCAGTGAGTCCAGAGAGTGCATTGGCACCACTGGGGATGCACTGCAGTGAGTCCAGAGAGTGCACTGGCACCACTGGGGATGCACTGCAGTGAGTCCAGAGAGTGCTCTGGGAACACTGGGATGCAGTGCAGTGAGTGCAGAGAGTGCACTGGCACCACTGGGGATGCAGTGCAGTGAGTCCAGAGAGTGCACTGGCACCACTGGGGATGCACTGCAGTGACTCGAAAGAGTGCACTGGCACCACTGCGGATGCACTGCAGTGAGTCCGGAGAGTGCCCTGGCACCAATGGTGATGCAGTGCAGTGAGTCCAGAGAGTGCAGTGGCACCACTGGGGATGCAGTGCAGTGAGTCCAGAGAGTGCACTGGCACCACTGGGGATGCAATGCAGTGAGTCCAGAGAGTGCACTGGCACCACTGGGGATGAAGTGCAGTGAGTCCAGAGAGTGCACTGGCACCACTGGGGATGCACTGCACTGAGTCCAGAGAGTGCACTGACACCACTGGGGATCCAATGCAGTGAGTCCAGAGAGTGCAATGGAACCACTGGGGATGCAGTGCAGTGAGTCCAGAGAGTGCACTGGCACCACTGGGGATGCAGTGCAGTGACTCCAGAGAGTGCACTGGCACCACTGGAGTTGCAGTGCAGTGAGTCGAGAGAGTGCCCTGGAACCACTGGGGATGCAGCGCAGTGACTACAGAGAGTGCACTGTCTCCACTGGGGATGCAGTGCAGTGAGTCCAGAGAGTACACTGCCACCACTGGTGATGCAGTGCAGTGAGTCCAGAGAGTGCACTGTCAGCACTGGGGATGCACTGGGGATGCAGTGAGTCCAGAGAGTGCACTGGCACCACTGGGGATGCACTGCAGTGAGTCCAGAGAGTGCACTGGCACCACTGGGGATGCAGTGCAGTGACTCTAGAGAGTGCACTGGCACCACTGGGGATGCAGTGCAGTGAGTCCAGAGAGTGCACTGGCACAAAAGGGGATGCAGTGCAGTGAGTCCAAAGAGTGCACTGGCACCACTGGGGATGCAGTGCAGTGAGGCCAGAGAGTGCACTGGCACCACTGGGGATGCACTGCAGTGAGTCCAGAGAGTGCACTGGCACCACTGGGGATGCAGTGCACTGAGTCCAGAGAGTACACTGGCACCACTGGGGATGCACTGCAGTGACTCCAGAGACTGCACTGGCACCAATGGGGATGCACTGCAGTGAGTCCAGAGAATGCACTGGCACCACTGGTAATGCAGTGCAGTGACTCGAAAGAGTGCACTGGCACCACTGGGGATGCAGTGCAGTGAGTCCAGAGAGTGCACTGGCACCACTGGGGATGCACTGCAGTGACTCCAGAGACTGCACTGGCACCAATGGGGATGCACTGCAGTGAGTCCAGAGAATGCACTGGCACCACTGGTAATGCAGTGCAGTGACTCGAAAGAGTGCACTGGCACCACTGGGGATGCACTGCAGTGAGTCCGGAGAGTGCCCTGGCACCAATGGTGATGCAGTGCAGTGATCCAGAGAGTGCGGAGGCACCACTGTTGATGCAGTGCAGTGAGTGCAGAGAGTGCACTGGCACCAGTGCGGAAGCACTGCAGTGAGTCCAGAGAGTGCACTGGCACCACTGGGGATGCACTGCAGTGAGTCCAGAGAGTGCACTGGCACAACTGGGGATGCAGTGCAGTGAGTCCAGAGAGTGCACTGGCACCACTGGGGATGCAGTGCAGTGAGTCCAGAGAGTGCACTAGCACCAATGGGATGCAGTGCAGTGAGTCCAGAGAGTGCACAGGCACCACTGCGGATGCAGTGCAGTGAGTCCAGAGAGTGCACTGGCACCACTGAGGATGCAGTGCAGTGACTCCAGAGAGTGCACTGGCAACACTGGGGATGCACTGCAGTGAGTCCACAGAGTGCACTGGCACCACTGGGGATGCACTGCAGTGAGTCCAGAGAGTGCACTGGCACCACTGGGGATGCACCCCGGTGAGTCCAGAGAGTGCACTCGCACCACAGGGGATGCACTGCAGTGAGTCCAGAGAGTGCACTGGCCCCACAGGGGATGTAGTGCAGTGAGTCCACAGAGGGCACTAACACCACTGGGGATGCAGCGCAGTGAGTCCAGAGAGTGCACTGGCACCACTGGGGATGCACTGCAGTGAGTCCAGAGAGTGCACTGGCACTACTAGAGTTGCAGTGCAGTGAGTCGAGAGAGTGCCCTGGAACCACTGGGGATGCAGCGCAGTGACTACAGAGAGTGCACTGTCTCCACTGGGGATGCAGTGCAGTGAGTCCAGAGAGTACACTGCCACCACTGGTGATGCAGTGCAGTGAGTCCAGAGAGTGCACTGTCAGCACTGGGGATGCAGTGCAGTGAGTCCAGAGAGTGCACTGGCACCACTGGGGATGCAGTGCAGTGACTCTAGAGAGTGCACTGGCACCACTGGGGATGCACTGCAGTGAGTGCAGAGAGTGCACTGGCACCACTGGGGATGCAGTGCAGTGAGTCCAGAGAGTGCACTGGCACCACTGGGGATGCAGTGCAGTGACTCCAGAGAGTGCACTGGCACCACTGGGGATGCAGTGCAGTGAGTCCAGAGAGTGCAGTGGCACCACTGGGGATGCAGTGCAGTGAGTCCAGAGAGTGCAATGGCACCACAGGGGATGCAGTGCAGTGAGTCCAGAGAGTGCACTGTCACCACTGGGGATGCAGTGCAGTGAGTCCAGAGAGTGCACTGGCACACTGGTACCTCAGGGGCTGCACTGCAGTGAGTCCAGAGAGTGCGACTGGCACCACTGGGGATGCACCTCGGTGAGTCCAGTGAGTGCTCTGGGAACACCGGGGATGCAGTGCAGTGAGTGCAGAGAGTGCACTGGCACCACTGGGGATGCAGTGCAGTGAGTCCAGAGAGTGCACTGGCACCATTAGGGATGCAGTGCAGTGAGTCCGGAGAGTGCACTGGCACCACTGGGGATGCAGTGCAGTGAGTCCAGAGAGTGCACTGGCACCACTGGGGATGCACTGCAGTGAGTCCAGAGAATGCACTGGCACTACTGGGGATGCAGTGCAGTGAGTCCAGAGAGTACACTGGTACCTCAGGGGCTGCACTGCAGTGAGTCCAGAGAGTGCGATGGCACCACTGGGGATGCACCTCGGTGAGTCCAGTGAGTGCTCTGGGAACACCGGGGATGCAGTGCAGTGAGTGCAGAGAGTGAACTGGCACCACTGGGGATGCAGTGCAGTGAGTCCAGAGAGTGCACTGGCACCATTAGGGATGCAGTGCAGTGAGTCCGGAGAGTGCACTGGCACCACTGGGGATGCAGTGCAGTGAGTCCAGAGAGTGCACTGGCACCACTGGGGATGCACTGCAATGAGTCCAGGGAATGCACTGGCACTAATGGGGATGCAGTGCAGTGACTCGAAAGAGTGCACTGGCACCACTGCGGATGCACTGCAGTGAGTCCGGAGAGTGCCCTGGCACCAATGGTGATGCAGTGCAGTGAGTCCAGAGAGTGCAGTGGCACCACTGGGGATGCACTGCAGTGAGTCCAGAGAGTGCATTGGCACCACTGGGGATGCACTGCAGTGAGTCCAGAGAGTGCACTGGCACCACTGGGGATGCACTGCAGTGAGTCCAGAGAGTGCTCTGAGAACACTGGGATGCAGTGCAGTGAGTGCAGAGAGTGCACTGGCACCACTGGGGATGCAGTGCAGTGAGTCCAGAGAGTGCACTGGCACCACTGGGGATGCACTGCAGTGACTCGAAAGAGTGCACTGGCACCACTGCGGATGCACTGCAGTGAGTCCGGAGAGTGCCCTGGCACCAATGGTGATGCAGTGCAGTGAGTCCAGAGAGTGCAGTGGCACCAATACGGATGCACTGCAGTGAGTCCAGAGAGTGCACTGGCACCACTGGGGATGCAATGCAGTGAGTCCAGAGAGTGCACTGGCACCACTGGGGATGAAGTGCAGTGAGTCCAGAGAGTGCACTGGCACCACTGGGGATGCACTACACTGAGTCCAGAGAGTACACTGACACCACTGGGGATCCAATGCAGTGAGTCCAGAGAGTGCAATGGAACCACTGGGGATGCAGTGCAGTGAGTCCAGAGAGTGCACTGGCACTTCTGGGGATGCAGTGCAGTGAGTGCAGATAGTGCACTGGCACAAAAGGGGATGCACTGCAGTGACTCCAGAAAGTGCACTGGCACCACTGGGGATGCACTGCAGTGAGTCCAGAGAGTGCACTGGCACCACTGGGGATGCACCCCGGTGAGTCCTGAGAGTGCACTGGTACCACTGGGGATGCAGTGCAGTGAGTCCAGAGACTGCACTGGCACCACTGGGGATTTAGTGCAGTGAGTCCAGAGAGTGCACTGGCACCACTGGGGATGAAGTGCTGTGAGTACAGAGAGTGCCCTGGCACCACTGGGGATGCAGTGAGTCCAGACAGTGCACTGGCACCACTGGGGATGCACTGCAGTGAGACCAGAGTGTTCTCTGGCACCTCTGGGGATGCAGTTATTGAGTCCAGAGAGTGCACCGGCTCCAATGGCGATACATTGCAGTGAGTCCAGAGAGTGCACTGGCACCACTGGGGATGCAGTGCAGTGAGTCCAGAGAGTGCACTGACACCACTGGGGATGCAGTGCAGTTAGTCCAGAGAGTGCTCTGGCACCACTGAGCTACACTGCAGTGAGTCCAGTAGTGCACTGGCACCACTGGGGATGCACTGCTGTGAGTCCAGAGACTACACTGGCACCACTGGGGATGCAATGCAGTGAGTCCAGAGAGTGCACTGGCACTACTGGGGATGCAGTGCAGTGAGTCCAAAGAGTGCACTGGCACCACTGGGGATGCACTGCAGTGAGTCCAGAGACTTCACAGGCACCACTGGGGATGCAGTACAGTGAGTCCAGAGAGTGCACTGGCACCACTGGGGATTCAGTGCAGTGAGTCCAGAGAGTGAACTGGCACCACTGGGGATGTAGTGCAGTGAGTCCAGAGAGTGCACTGGCACCTCTGGGGATGCAGTGCAGTGACTCCAGAGAGTGCACTGGCACCACTGGGGATGCACCACGGCAAGTCCAGAGAGTGCACTGTCACCACTGGGGATGCAGTGCAGTGAGTCCAGAGAGTGCACTGGCAGCAATGGGGATGCAGTGCAGTGAGTCCAGAGAGTGCACTGGCACCACTGGGGATGCAGTGCAGTGAGTCCAGAGAGTGCACTGGTACCACTGGGGATGCAGTGCAGTGAGTCCAGAGAGTGCACTGGTACGATTGGGGATGCACTGCAGTGAGTCCAGAGAGTGCACTGCACCACTGGGGATGCAGTGCAGTGAGTCCAGAGAGTGCACTGGCACCACTGGGGATGCAGTGCAGTGACTCCAGAGAATGCAGAGGCACCACTGTTGATGCAGTGCAGTGAGTGCAGAGAGTGCACTGGCACCAGTGCGGAAGCACTGCAGTGAGTCCAGAGAGTGCACTGGCACCACTGGGGATGCACTGCAGTGAGTCCAGAGAGTGCACTGGCACAACTGGGGATGCAGTGCAGTGAGTCCAGAGAGTGCACTGGCACCACTGGGGATGCAGTGCAGTGAGTCCAGAGAGTGCACTAGCACCAATGGGATGCAGTGCAGTGAGTCCAGAGAGTGCACTGGCACCACTGGGGATGCACTGCAGTGACTCCAGAGAGTGCACTGGCACCACTGGGGATGCAGTGCAGTGAGTCCAGAGAGTGAACTGGCACCACTGATGATGCAGTGCAGTGACTGCAGAGAGTGCACTGGCACCACTGGGGATGCACTGCAGTGAGTCCAGAGAGTGCACTGGCACCTCTGGGGATGCACTGCAGTGAGTCCAGAGAGTGCACTGGCACCACTGGGGATGCAGTGCAGTGAGTCCAGAGAGTGCTCTCGCACCACTGGGGATGCACTGCAGTGAGTCCAGAGAGTGCACTGGCCCCACAGGGGATGTAGGGCAGTGAGTCCACAGAGGGCACTAACACCACTGGGGATGCAGCGCAGTGACTCCAGAGAGTGCACTGGCACCACTGGGGATGCACTGCAGTGAGTCCAGAGAGTGCACTGGCACCACTGGAGTTGCAGTGCAGTGAGTCGAGAGAGTGCCCTGGAACCACTGGGGATGCAGCACAGTGACTACAGAGAGTGCACTGGCACAAAAGGGGATGCACTGCAGTGAGTCCAGAGAGTGCACTGTCACCACTGGGGATGCAGTGCAGTGAGTCCAGAGAGTGCACTGGCACCACTGGGGATGCACTGCAGTGACTCCAGAGAGTGCACTGGCACCAATACGGATGCACTGCAGTGAGTCCAGAGAATGCACTGGCACCACTGGGGATGCAGTGCAGTGACTCGAAAGAGTGCACTGGCACCACTGGGGATGCACTGCAGTGAGTCCAGAGAGTGCCCTGGCACCACTGGGGATGCAGTGCAGTGATCCAGAGAGTGCACTGGAACCACTGGGGATGCAGTGCAGTGAGTCCAGAGAGTGCACTGGCACCACTGGGGATGCAGTGCAGTGAGTCCAGAGAGTGCACTGGCACCACTGGGGATGCAGTGCAGTGAGTCCATAGAGTGCACTGGCTCCACTGGGGATGCAGTGCAGTGACTCAAGAGAGTGCACTGGCACCACTGGGGATGCAGTGCAGTGGGTCCAGAGAGTGCAATGGCACCACAGGGGATGCAGTGCAGTGAGTCCAGAGAGTGCACTGTCACCACTGGGGATGCAGTGCAGTGAGTCCAGAGAGTGCACTGGCACCTCAGGGGATGCACTGCAGTGAGTCCAGAGAGTGCACTGGCACCACTGGGGATGCAGTGCAGTGAGTCCAGAGAGTGCACTGGCACCACTGGGGATGCACCTGCAGTGAGTCCAGAGAGTGCTCTGGCACCACTGGGGATGCAGTGCAGTGAGTCCAGAGAGTGCACTGGCACCACTGGGGATGCAGTGCAGTGAGTCCAGAGAGTGCACTGGCACCACTGGGGATGCAGTGCAGTGAGTCCAGAGAGTGCACTGGCACCACTGGGGATGCAGTGCAGTGAGTCCAGAGAGTGCACTGGCACCACTGGGGATGCACTGCAGTGAGTCCAGAGAATGCACTGGCACTACTGGGGATGCAGTGCAGTGACTCGAGAGAGTGCACTGGCACCACTGGGGATGCAGTGCAGTGAGTCCAGAGAGTGCCCTGGCACCACTGGTGATGCAGTGCAGTGAGTCCAGAGAGTGCACTGGCACCACTGGGGATGCAGTGCAGTGAGTCCAGAGAGTGCACTGGCACCACTGGGGATGCACTGCAGTGAGTCCAGAGAGTGCACTGGCACCACTGGGGATGCACTGCAGTGAGTCCAGAGAGTGCTCTGGCAACACTGGGGATGCAGTGCAGTGAGTGCAGAGAGTGCACTGGCACTACTGGGGATGCAGTGCAGTGAGTCCAGAGAGTGCACTGGCACCACTGGGGATGCACTGCAGTGACTCGAAAGAGTGCACTGGCACCACTGCGGATGCACTGCAGTGAGTCCGGAGAGTGCCCTGGCACCAATGGTGATGCAGTGCAGTGAGTCCAGAGAGTGCAGTGGCACCACTGGGGATGCACTGCAGTGAGTCCAGAGAGTGCATTGGCACCACTGGGGATGCACTGCAGTGAGTCCAGAGAGTGCACTGGCACCACTGGGGATGCACTGCAGTGAGTCCAGAGAGTGCTCTGGGAACACTGGGATGCAGTGCAGTGAGTGCAGAGAGTGCACTGGCACCACTGGGGATGCAGTGCAGTGAGTCCAGAGAGTGCACTGGCACCACTGGGGATGCACTGCAGTGACTCGAAAGAGTGCACTGGCACCACTGCGGATGCACTGCAGTGAGTCCGGAGAGTGCCCTGGCACCAATGGTGATGCAGTGCAGTGAGTCCAGAGAGTGCAGTGGCACCACTGGGGATGCAGTGCAGTGAGTCCAGAGAGTGCACTGGCACCACTGGGGATGCAATGCAGTGAGTCCAGAGAGTGCACTGGCACCACTGGGGATGAAGTGCAGTGAGTCCAGAGAGTGCACTGGCACCACTGGGGATGCACTGCACTGAGTCCAGAGAGTGCACTGACACCACTGGGGATCCAATGCAGTGAGTCCAGAGAGTGCAATGGAACCACTGGGGATGCAGTGCAGTGAGTCCAGAGAGTGCACTGGCACCACTGGGGATGCAGTGCAGTGACTCCAGAGAGTGCACTGGCACCACTGGAGTTGCAGTGCAGTGAGTCGAGAGAGTGCCCTGGAACCACTGGGGATGCAGCGCAGTGACTACAGAGAGTGCACTGTCTCCACTGGGGATGCAGTGCAGTGAGTCCAGAGAGTACACTGCCACCACTGGTGATGCAGTGCAGTGAGTCCAGAGAGTGCACTGTCAGCACTGGGGATGCACTGCAGTGAGTCCAGAGAGTGCACTGGCACCACTGGGGATGCACTGCAGTGAGTCCAGAGAGTGCACTGGCACCACTGGGGATGCAGTGCAGTGACTCTAGAGAGTGCACTGGCACCACTGGGGATGCAGTGCAGTGAGTCCAGAGAGTGCACTGGCACAAAAGGGGATGCAGTGCAGTGAGTCCAAAGAGTGCACTGGCACCACTGGGGATGCAGTGCAGTGAGGCCAGAGAGTGCACTGGCACCACTGGGGATGCACTGCAGTGAGTCCAGAGAGTGCACTGGCACCACTGGGGATGCAGTGCACTGAGTCCAGAGAGTACACTGGCACCACTGGGGATGCACTGCAGTGACTCCAGAGACTGCACTGGCACCAATGGGGATGCACTGCAGTGAGTCCAGAGAATGCACTGGCACCACTGGTAATGCAGTGCAGTGACTCGAAAGAGTGCACTGGCACCACTGGGGATGCAGTGCAGTGAGTCCAGAGAGTGCACTGGCACCACTGGGGATGCACTGCAGTGACTCCAGAGACTGCACTGGCACCAATGGGGATGCACTGCAGTGAGTCCAGAGAATGCACTGGCACCACTGGTAATGCAGTGCAGTGACTCGAAAGAGTGCACTGGCACCACTGGGGATGCACTGCAGTGAGTCCGGAGAGTGCCCTGGCACCAATGGTGATGCAGTGCAGTGATCCAGAGAGTGCAGAGGCACCACTGTTGATGCAGTGCAGTGAGTGCAGAGAGTGCACTGGCACCAGTGCGGAAGCACTGCAGTGAGTCCAGAGAGTGCACTGGCACCACTGGGGATGCACTGCAGTGAGTCCAGAGAGTGCACTGGCACAACTGGGGATGCAGTGCAGTGAGTCCAGAGAGTGCACTGGCACCACTGGGGATGCAGTGCAGTGAGTCCAGAGAGTGCACTAGCACCAATGGGATGCAGTGCAGTGAGTCCAGAGAGTGCACAGGCACCACTGCGGATGCAGTGCAGTGAGTCCAGAGAGTGCACTGGCACCACTGAGGATGCAGTGCAGTGACTCCAGAGAGTGCACTGGCAACACTGGGGATGCACTGCAGTGAGTCCACAGAGTGCACTGGCACCACTGGGGATGCACTGCAGTGAGTCCAGAGAGTGCACTGGCACCACTGGGGATGCACCCCGGTGAGTCCAGAGAGTGCACTCGCACCACAGGGGATGCACTGCAGTGAGTCCAGAGAGTGCACTGGCCCCACAGGGGATGTAGTGCAGTGAGTCCACAGAGGGCACTAACACCACTGGGGATGCAGCGCAGTGAGTCCAGAGAGTGCACTGGCACCACTGGGGATGCACTGCAGTGAGTCCAGAGAGTGCACTGGCACTACTAGAGTTGCAGTGCAGTGAGTCGAGAGAGTGCCCTGGAACCACTGGGGATGCAGCGCAGTGACTACAGAGAGTGCACTGTCTCCACTGGGGATGCAGTGCAGTGAGTCCAGAGAGTACACTGCCACCACTGGTGATGCAGTGCAGTGAGTCCAGAGAGTGCACTGTCAGCACTGGGGATGCAGTGCAGTGAGTCCAGAGAGTGCACTGGCACCACTGGGGATGCAGTGCAGTGACTCTAGAGAGTGCACTGGCACCACTGGGGATGCACTGCAGTGAGTGCAGAGAGTGCACTGGCACCACTGGGGATGCAGTGCAGTGAGTCCAGAGAGTGCACTGGCACCACTGGGGATGCAGTGCAGTGACTCCAGAGAGTGCACTGGCACCACTGGGGATGCACTGCAGTGAGTCCAGAGAGTGCAGTGGCACCACTGGGGATGCAGTGCACTGAGTCCAGAGAGTACACTGGCACCACTGGGGATGCAGTGCAGTGAGTCCAGAGAGTGCACTGTCAGCACTGGGGATGCAGTGCAGTGAGTCCAGAGAGTGCACTGGCACCACTGGGGATGCACTGCAGTGACTCCAGAGACTGCACTGGCACCAATAGGGATGCACTGCAGTGAGTCCAGAGAATGCACTGGCACCACTGGGGATGCAGTGCAGTGACTCGAAAGAGTGCACTGGCACCACTGGGGATGCACTGCAGTGAGTCCGGAGAGTGCCCTGGCACCAATGGTGATGCAGTGCAGTGATCCAGAGAGTGCACTGGAACCACTGGGGATGCAGTGCAGTGAGTCCAGAGAGTGCACTGGCACCACTGGGGATGCAGTGCAGTGAGTCCAGAGAGTGCACTGGCACCACTGGGTATGCAGTGCAGTTAGTCCATAGAGTGCACTGGCTCCACTGGGGATGCAGTGCAGTGACTCAAGAGAGTGCACAGGCACCACTGGGGATGCAGTGCAGTGAGTCCAGAGAGTGCAATGGCACCACAGGGGATGCACTGCAGTGATTCCAGAGAATGCACTGTCACCACTGGGGATGCAGTGCAGTGAGTCCAGAGAGTACACTGGTACCTCAGGGGCTGCACTGCAGTGAGTCCAGAGAGTGCGCTGGCACCACTGGGGATGCACCTCGGTGAGTCCAGAGAGTGCTCTGGGAACACCGGGGATGCAGTGCAGTGAGTGCAGAGAGTGAACTGGCACCACTGGGGATGCAGTGCAGTGAGTCCAGAGAGTGCACTGGCACCACTGGGGATGCAGTGCAGTGAGTCCGGAGAGTGCACTGGCACCACTGGGGATGCAGTGCAGTGAGTCCAGAGAGTGCACTGGCACCACTGGGGATGCACTGCAATGAGTCCAGGGAATGCACTGGCACTAATGGGGATGCAGTGCAGTGACTCGAAAGAGTGCACTGGCACCACTGCGGATGCACTGCAGTGAGTCCGGAGAGTGCCCTGGCACCAATGGTGATGCAGTGCAGTGAGTCCAGAGAGTGCAGTGGCACCACTGGGGATGCACTGCAGTGAGTCCAGAGAGTGCATTGGCACCACTGGGGATGCACTGCAGTGAGTCCAGAGAGTGCACTGGCATCACTGGGGATGCACTGCAGTGAGTCCAGAGAGTGCTCTGGGAACACTGGGATGCAGTGCAGTGAGTGCAGAGAGTGCACTGGCACCACTGGGGATGCAGTGCAGTGAGTCCAGAGAGTGCACTGGCACCACTGGGGATGCACTGCAGTGACTCGAAAGAGTGCACTGGCACCACTGCGGATGCACTGCAGTGAGTCCGGAGAGTGCCCTGGCACCAATGGTGATGCAGTGCAGTGAGTCCAGAGAGTGCAGTGGCACCAATACGGATGCACTGCAGTGAGTCCAGAGAGTGCACTGGCACCACTGGGGATGCAATGCAGTGAGTCCAGAGAGTGCACTGGCACCACTGGGGATGAAGTGCAGTGAGTCCAGAGAGTGCACTGGCACCACTGGGGATGCACTACACTGAGTCCAGAGAGTACACTGACACCACTGGGGATCCAATGCAGTGAGTCCAGAGAGTGCAATGGAACCACTGGGGATGCAGTGCAGTGAGTCCAGAGAGTGCACTGGCACTTCTGGGGATGCAGTGCAGTGAGTGCAGATAGTGCACTGGCACAAAAGGGGATGCACTGCAGTGACTCCAGAAAGTGCACTGGCACCACTGGGGATGCACTGCAGTGAGTCCAGAGAGTGCACTGGCACCACTGGGGATGCACCCCGGTGAGTCCTGAGAGTGCACTGGTACCACTGGGGATGCAGTGCAGTGAGTCCAGAGACTGCACTGGCACCACTGGGGTTTTAGTGCAGTGAGTCCAGAGAGTGCACTGGCACCAATGGGGATGAAGTGCTGTGAGTACAGAGAGTGCCCTGGCACCACTGGGGATGCAGTGAGTCCAGACAGTGCACTGGCACCACTGGGGATGCACTGCAGTGAGACCAGAGTGTTCTCTGGCACCTCTGGGGATGCAGTTATTGAGTCCAGAGAGTGCACCGGCTCCAATGGCGATACATTGCAGTGAGTCCAGAGAGTGCACTGGCACCACTGGGGATGCAGTGCAGTGAGTCCAGAGAGTGCACTGACACCACTGGGGATGCAGTGCAGTTAGTCCAGAGAGTGCTCTGGCACCACTGAGCTACACTGCAGTGAGTCCAGTAGTTGCACTGGCACCACTGGGGATGCACTGCTGTGAGTCCAGAGACTACACTGGCACCACTGGGGATGCAATGCGGTGAGTCCAGAGAGTGCACTGGCACTACTGGGGATGCAGTGCAGTGAGTCCAAAGAGTGCACTGGCACCACTGGGGATGCACTGCAGTGAGTCCAGAGACTTCACAGGCACCACTGGGGATGCAGTACAGTGAGTCCAGAGAGTGCACTGGCACCACTGGGGATTCAGTTCAGTGAGTCCAGAGAGTGAACTGGCACCACTGGGGATGTAGTGCAGTGAGTCCAGAGAGTGCACTGGCACCTCTGGGGATGCACCCCGGTGACTCCAGAGAGTGCACTGGCACCACTGGGGATGCACCACGGCAAGTCCAGAGAGTGCACTGTCACCACTGGGGATGCAGTGCAGTGAGTCCAGAGAGTGCACTGGCAGCAATGGGGATGCAGTGCAGTGAGTCCAGAGAGTGCACTGGCACCACTGGGGATGCAGTGCAGTGAGTCCAGAGAGTGCACTGGTACCACTGGGGATGCAGTGCAGTGAGTCCAGAGAGTGCACTGGTACGATTGCGGATGCACTGCAGTGAGTCCAGAGAGTGCACTGCACCACTGGGGATGCAGTGCAGTGAGTCCAGAGAGTGCACTGGCACCACTGGGGATGCACTACAGTGAGTCCAGAGAGTGCACTGGCACCACTGGGGATGCAGTGCAGTGACTCCAGAGAATGCAGAGGCACCACTGTTGATGCAGTGCAGTGAGTGCAGAGAGTGCACTGGCACCAGTGCGGAAGCACTGCAGTGAGTCCAGAGAGTGCACTGGCACCACTGGGGATGCACTGCAGTGAGTCCAGAGAGTGCACTGGCACAACTGGGGATGCAGTGCAGTGAGTCCAGAGAGTGCACTGGCACCACTGGGGATGCAGTGCAGTGAGTCCAGAGAGTGCACTAGCACCAATGGGATGCAGTGCAGTGAGTCCAGAGAGTGCACTGGCACCACTGGGGATGCACTGCAGTGACTCCAGAGAGTGCACTGGCACCACTGGGGATGCAGTGCAGTGAGTCCAGAGAGTGAACTGGCACCACTGATGATGCAGTGCAGTGACTGCAGAGAGTGCACTGGCAACACTGGGGATGCACTGCAGTGAGTCCACAGAGTGCACTGGCACCTCTGGGGATGCACTGCAGTGAGTCCAGAGAGTGCACTGGCACCACTGGGGATGCACCCCGGTGAGTCCAGAGAGTGCTCTCGCACCACTGGGGATGCACTGCAGTGAGTCCAGAGAGTGCACTGGCCCCACAGGGGATGTAGGGCAGTGAGTCCACAGAGGGCACTAACACCACTGGGGATGCAGCGCAGTGACTCCAGAGAGTGCACTGGCACCACTGGGGATGCACTGCAGTGAGTCCAGAGAGTGCACTGGCACCACTGGAGTTGCAGTGCAGTGAGTCGAGAGAGTGCCCTGGAACCACTGGGGATGCAGCACAGTGACTACAGAGAGTGCACTGGCACAAAAGGGGATGCACTGCAGTGAGTCCAGAGAGTGCACTGGCACCACTGGGGATGCAGTGCAGTGAGTCCAGAGAGTGCACTGGCACCAATGGGGATGCACTGCAGTGAGTCCAGAGAGTGCAGTGGCACCACTGGGGATGCAGTGCAGTGAGTCCAGAGAGTACACTGGCACCACTGGGGATGCAGTGCAGTGAGTCCAGAGAGTGCACTGTCAGCACTGGGGATGCAGTGCAGTGAGTCCAGAGAGTGCACTGGCACCACTGGGGATGCACTGCAGTGACTCCAGAGACTGCACTGGCACCAATACGGATGCACTGCAGTGAGTCCAGAGAATGCACTGGCACCACTGGGGATGCAGTGCAGTGACTCGAAAGAGTGCACTGGCACCACTGGGGATGCACTGCAGTGAGTCCGGAGAGTGCCCTGGCACCACTGGGGATGCAGTGCAGTGATCCAGAGAGAGCACTGGAACCAATGGGGATGCAGTACAGTGAGTCCAGAGAGTGCACTGGCACCACTGGGGATGCAGTGCAGTGAGTCCAGAGAGTGCACTGGCACCACTGGGGATGCAGTGCAGTTAGTCCATAGAGTGCACTGGCTCCACTGGGGATGCAGTGCAGTGACTCAAGAGAGTGCACAGGCACCACTGGGGATACAGTGCAGTGGGTCCAGAGAGTGCAATGGCACCACAGGGGATGCAGTGCAGTGATTCCAGAGAGTGCACTGTCACCACTGGGGATGCAGTGCAGTGAGTCCAGAGAGTACACTGGCACCTCAGGGGCTGCACTGCAGTGAGTCCAGAGAGTGCACTGGCACCTCTGGGGATGCAGTGCAGTGAGTCCAGAGAGTGCACTGGCACCACTGGGGATGCACCTCGGTGAGTCCAGAGAGTGCTCTGGGAACACCGGGGATGCAGTGCAGTGAGTGCAGAGAGTGCACTGGCACCACTGGGGATGCAGTGCAGTGAGTCCAGAGAGTGCACTGGCACCATTAGGGATGCAGTGCAGTGAGTCCAGAGAGTGCACTGGCACCACTGGGGATGCAGTGCAGTGAGTCCAGAGAGTGCACTGGCACCACTGGGGATGCACTGCAAAGAGTCCAGAGAATGCACTGGCACTAATAGGGATGCAGTGCAGTGACTCGAAAGAGTGCACTGGCACCAATGCGGATGCAGTGCAGTGAGTCCGGAGAATGCCCTGGCACCAATGGTGATGCAGTGCAGTGAGTCCAGAGAGTGCAGTGGCACCACTGGGGATGCAGTGCAGTGAGTCCAGAGAGTGCACTGGCACCACTGGGGATGCACTGCAGTGAGTCCAGAGAGTGCACTGGCACCACTGGGGATGCACTGCAGTGAGTCCAGAGAGTGCTCTGGGAACACTGGGGATGCAGTGCAGTGAGTGCAGAGAGTGCACTGGCACTACTGGGGATGCAGTGCAGTGAGTCCAGAGAGTGCACTGGCACCACTGGGGATGCACTGCAGTGACTCGAAAGAGTGCACTGGCACCACTGCGGATGCACTGCAGTGAGTCCGGAGAGTGCCCTGGCACCAATGGTGATGCAGTGCAGTGAGTCCAGAGAGTGCAGTGGCACCACTGGGGATGCAGTGCAGTGAGTCCAGAGAGTGCACTGGCACCACTGGTGATGAAGTGCAGTGAGTCCAGAGAGTGCACTGGCACCACTGGGGATGCACTGCAGTGAGTCCAGAGAGTGCACTGGCAGCACTGGGGATGCAGTGGAGTGATTCTAGAGAGTGCACTGGCACCACTGGGGATGCAGTGCAGTGAGTGCAGAGAGTGCACTGGCACCACTGGGGATGCACTGCAGTGAGTCCAGAGAGTGCACTGGCACCACTGGGGATGCAGTGCAGTGACTCAAAAGAGTGCACAGGCACCACTGGGGATGCAGTGCAGTGAGTCCAGAGAGTGCAATGGCACCACTGGGGATGCACTGCAATGAGTCCAGAGAATGCACTGGCGCTAATGGGGATGCAGTGCAGTGACTCGAAAGAATGCACTGGCACCACTGCGGATGCACTGCAGTGAGTCCGGAGAGTGCCCTGGCACCAATGGTGATGCAGTGCAGTGAGTCCAGAGAGTGCAGTGGCACCACTGGGGATGCACTGCAGTGAGTCCAGAGAGTGCATTGGCACCACTGGGGATGCAGTGCAGTGAGTCCAGAGAGTGCACTGGCACCACTGGGGATGCACTGCAGTGAGTCCAGAGAGTGCTCTGGGAACACTGGGATGCAGTGCAGTGAGTGTAGAGAGTGCACTGGCACCACTGGGGATGCAGTGCAGTGAGTCCAGAGAGTGCACTGGCACCACTGGGGATGCACTGCAGTGACTCGAAAGAGTGCACTGGCACCACTGCGGATGCACTGCAGTGAGTCCGGAGAGTGCCCTGGCACCAATGGTGATGCAGTGCAGTGAGTCCAGAGAGTGCAGTGGCACCACTGGGGATGCAGTGCAGTGAGTCCAGAGAGTGCACTGGCACCACTGGGGATGCAATGCAGTGAGTCCAGAGAGTGCACTGGCACCACTGGGGATGAAGTGCAGTGAGTCCAGAGAGTGCACTGGCACCACTGGGGATGCACTGCACTGAGTCCAGAGAGTGCACTGACACCACTGGGGATCCAATGCAGTGACTCCAGAAAGTGCACTGGCACCACTGGGGATGCACTGCAGTGAGTCCAGAGAGTGCACTGGCACCGCTGGTGATGCACTGCAGTGAGTCCAGAGAGTACACTGGCACCACTGGGGATGCACTGCAGTGAGTCCAGAGAGTGTACTGGCACCACAGGGGATGCAGTGCAGTGAGTCCAGAGAGTGCACTGGCACCACTGGGGATGCACCCCGGTGAGTCCTGAGAGTGCACTGGCACCACTGGGGATGCAGTGCAGTGAGTCCAGAGACTGCACTGGCACCACTGGGATTTTTAGTGCAGTGAGTCCAGAGAGTGCACTGGCACCAATGGGGATGCAGTGCTGTGAGTCCAGAGAGTGCCCTGGCACCACTGGGGATGCAGTGAGTCCAGACAGTGCACTGGCACCACTGGGGATGCACTGCAGTGAGACCAGAGTGTTCTCTGGCACCTCTGGGGATGCAGTTTAGTGAGTCCAGAGAGTGCACCGGCTCCAATGGCGATACATTGCAGTGAGTCCAGAGAGTGCACTGGCACCACTGGGGATGCAGTGCAGTGACTCCAGAGAGTGCACTGACACCACTGGGGATGCAGTGCAGTGAGTCCAGAGAGTGCTCTGGCACCACTGAGCTACACTGCAGTGAGTCCAGTAGTTGCACTGGCACCACTGGGGATGCACTGCTGTGAGTCCAGAGACTACACTGGCACCACTGGGGATGCAATGCGGTGAGTCCAGAGAGTGCAGTGGCACCACTGTTGATGCAGTGCAGTCAGTCCAGAGAGTGCACTGGCACCACTGGGGATGCAGTGCAGTGAGTCCAGAGAGTGCACTGGCACTACTGGGGATGCAGTGCAGTGAGTCCAAAGAGTGCACTGGCACCACTGGGGATGCACTACAGTGAGTCCAGAGAGTGCACTGGCACCACTGGGGATGCAGTGCAGTGACTCTAGAGAGTGCAGAGGCACCACTGTTGATGCAGTGCTGTGACTCCAGAGAGTGCACTGGCACCACTGGGGATGCAGTGCAGTGAGTCCTGAGAGTGCAAAGGCACCACAAGGGATGCACTGCAGTGAGTCCAGAGAGTGCACTGGCACCACTGGGGATGCAGTGCAGTGAGTCCAGAGAGTGCACTGGCACCACTGGGGATGCACTACAGTGAGTCCAGAGAGTGCACTGGCACCACTGGGGATGCAGTGCAGTGAGTCCAGAGAATGCAGAGGCACCACTGTTGATGCAGTGCAGTGAGTGCAGAGAGTGCACTGGCACCAGTGCGGAAGCACTGCAGTGAGTCCAGAGAGTGCACTGGCACCACTGGGGATGCACTGCAGTGAGTCCAGAGAGTGCACGGGCACAACTGGGGATGCAGTGCAGTGAGTCCAGAGAGTGCACTGGCACCACTGGGGATGCAGTGCAGTGAGTCCAGAGAGTGCACTAGCACCAATGGGATGCAGTGCAGTGAGTCCAGAGAGTGCACTGGCACCACTGGGGATGCACTGCAGTGACTCCATAGAGTGCACTGGCACCAATGGGTATGCAGTGCAGTGAGTCCAGAGAGTGCACTGGCACCACTGGGGATGCAGTGCAGTGAGTCCAGAGAGTGCACTGGCAACACTGGGGATGCACTGCAGTGAGTCCACAGAGTGCACTGGCACCTCTGGGGATGCACTGCAGTGAGTCCAGAGAGTGCACTGGCACCACTGGGGATGCACCCCGGTGAGTCCAGAGAGTGCTCTCGCACCACTGGGGATGCACTGCAGTGAGTCCAGAGAGTGCACTGGCTCCACAGGGGATGTAGTGCAGTGAGTCCACAGAGGGCACTAACACCACTGGGGATGCAGCGCAGTGACTCCAGAGAGTGCACTGGCACCACTGGGGATGCACTGCAGTGAGTCCAGAGAGTGCACTGGCACCACTGGAGTTGCAGTGCAGTGAGTCGAGAGAGTGCCCTGGAACCACTGGGGATGCAGCACAGTGACTACAGAGAGTGCACTGTCTCCACTGGGGATGCAGTGCAGTGACTCCAGAGAGTACACTGCCACCACTGGTGATGAAGTGCAGTGAGTCCAGAGAGTGCACTGTCAGCACTGGGGATGCAGTGCAGTGAGTCCAGAGAGTGCACTGGCACCACTGGGGATGCAGTGCAGTGAGTCCAGAGAGTGCACTGGCACCACTGGGGATGCAGTGTAGTGAGTCCAGAGAGTGCACTGGCACAAAAGGGAATGCACTGCAGTGAGTCCAGAGAGTGCACTGGCACCACTGGGGATGCAGTGCAGTGAGTCCAGAGAGTGCACTGGCACCAATGGGGATGCACTGCAGTGAGTCCAGAGAGTGCAGTGGCACCACTGGGGATGCAGTGCACTGAGTCCAGAGAGTACACTGGCACCACTGGGGATGCAGTGCAGTGAGTGCAGAGAGTGCACTGTCAACACTGGGGATGCAGTGCAGTGAGTCCAGAGAGTGCACTGGCACCACTGGGAATGCACTGCAGTGACTCCAGAGACTGCACTGGCACCAATACGGATGCACTGCTTTGAGTCCAGAGAATGCACTGGCACCACTGGGGATGCAGTGCAGTGACTCGAAAGAGTGCACTGTCACCACTGGGGATGCACTGCAGTGAGTCCGGAGAGTGCCCTGGCACCAATGGTGATGCAGTGCAGTGATCCAGAGAGTGCACTGGAACCAATGGGGATGCAGTACAGTGAGTCCAGAGAGTGCACTGGCACCACTGGGGATGCAGTGCAGTGAGTCCAGAGAGTGCACTGGCACCACTGGGTATGCAGTGCAGTTATTCCAGAGAGTGCACTGTCACCACTGGGGATGCAGTGCAGTGACTCAAGAGAGTGCACAGGCACCACTGGGGATACAGTGCAGTGGGTCCAGAGAGTGCAATGGCACCACAGGGGATGCACTGCAGTGATTCCAGAGAGTGCACTGTCACCACTGGGGATGCAGTGCAGTGAGTCCAGAGAGTACACTGGTACCTCAGGGGCTGCACTGCAGTGAGTCCAGAGAGTGCCCTGGCACCACTGGGGATGCAGTGCAGTGAGTCCAGAGAGTGCACTGGCACCACTGGGGATGCACCTCGGTGAGTCCAGAGAGTGCTCTGGGAACACCGGGAATGCAGTGCAGTGAGTGCAGAGAGTGCACTGGCACCATTAGGGATGCAGTGCAGTGAGTCTGGAGAGTACACTGGCACCACTGGGGATGCAGTGCAGTGAGTCCAGAGAGTGCACTGGCACCACTGGGGATGCACTGCAATGAGTCCAGAGAATGCACTGGCACTAATAGGGATGCAGTGCAGTGACTCGAAAGAGTGCACTGGCACCACTGCGGATGCAGTGCAGTGAGACCGGAGAATGCCCTGACACCAATGGTGATGCAGTGCAGTGAGTCCAGAGAGTGCAGTGGCACCACTGGGGATGCAGTGCAGTGAGTCCAGAGAGTGCACTGGCACCACTGGGGATGCACTGCAGTGAGTCCAGAGAGTGCACTGGCACCACTGGGATGCACTGCAGTGAGTCCAGAGAGTGCTCTGGGAACACTGGGGATGCAGTGCAGTGAGTGCAGAGAGTGCACTGGCACTACTGGGGATGCACTGCAGTGAGTCCAGAGAGTGCACTGGCACCACTGGGGATGCACTGCAGTGACTCGAAAGAGTGCACTGGCACCACTGGGGATGCACTGCAGTGAGTCCGGAGAGTGCCCTGGCACCAATGGTGATGCAGTGCAGTGAGTCCAGAGAGTGCAGTGGCACCACTGGGGATGCAGTGCAGTGAGTCCAGAGAGTGCACTGGCACCACTGGTGATGAAGTGCAGTGAGTCCAGAGAGTGCACTGGCACCACTGGGGATGCACTACAGTGAGTCCAGAGAGTGCAGTGGCACCACTGGGGATGCAGTGCAGTGACTCCAGAGAGTGCACTGGCACCACTGGGGATGCACTGCAGTGAGTCCAGAGAGTGCACTGGCACTACTGGGGATGCACTACAGTGAGTCCAGAGAGTGCACTGGCACCACTGGGGATGCAGTGCAGTGACTCCAGAGAGTGCAGAGGCACCACTGTTGATGCAGTGCTGTGACTCCAGAGAGTGCACTGGCACCACTGGGGATGCAGTGCAGTGAGTCCTGAGAGTGCAAAGGCACCACAAGGGATGCACTGCAGTGAGTCCAGAGAGTGCACTGGCACCACTGGGGATGCAGTGCAGTGAGTCCAGAGAGTGCACTGGCACCACTGGGGATGCACTACAGTGAGTCCAGAGAGTGCACTGGCACCACTGGGGATGCAGTGCAGTGAGTCCAGAGAATGCAGAGGCACCACTGTTGATGCAGTGCAGTGAGTGCAGAGAGTGCACTGGCACCAGTGCGGAAGCACTGCAGTGAGTCCAGAGAGTGCACTGGCACCACTGGGGATGCACTGCAGTGAGTCCAGAGAGTGCACTGGCACAACTGGGGATGCAGTGCAGTGAGTCCAGAGAGTGCACTGGCACCACTGGGGATGCAGTGCAGTGAGTCCAGAGAGTGCACTAGCACCAATGGGATGCAGTGCAGTGAGTCCAGAGAGTGCACTGGCACCACTGGGGATGCACTGCAGTGACTCCATAGAGTGCACTGGCACCAATGGGTATGCAGTGCAGTGAGTCCAGAGAGTGCACTGGCACCACTGAGGATGCAGTGCAGTGAGTCCAGAGAGTGCACTGGCAACACTGGGGATGCACTGCAGTGAGTCCACAGAGTGCACTGGCACCTCTGGGGATGCACTGCAGTGAGTCCAGAGAGTGCACTGGCACCACTGGGGATGCACCCCGGTGAGTCCAGAGAGTGCTCTCGCACCACTGGGGATGCACTGCAGTGAGTCCAGAGAGTGCACTGGCTCCACAGGGGATGTAGTGCAGTGAGTCCACAGAGGGCACTAACACCACTGGGGATGCAGCGCAGTGACTCCAGAGAGTGCACTGGCACC
This sequence comes from Anser cygnoides, assembly GCF_040182565.1. Taxonomy (NCBI): domain Eukaryota; kingdom Metazoa; phylum Chordata; class Aves; order Anseriformes; family Anatidae; genus Anser; species Anser cygnoides. The sequence goes on from NW_027103087.1 coordinate 394,131, forward strand.
ACTGGGGATGCACTGCAGTGAGTCCAGAGAGTGCACTGGCACCACTGGAGTTGCAGTGCAGTGAGTCGAGAGAGTGCCCTGGAACCACTGGGGATGCAGCACAGTGACTACAGAGAGTGCACTGTCTCCACTGGGGATGCAGTGCAGTGACTCCAGAGAGTACACTGCCACCACTGTTGATGAAGTGCAGTGAGTCCAGAGAGTGCACTGGCACCACTGGGGATGCACTGCAGTGAGACCAGAGTGTTCTCTGGCACCTCTGGGGATGCAGTTTAGTGAGTCCAGAGAGTGCACCGGCTCCAATGGCGATACATTGCAGTGAGTCCAGAGAGTGCACTGGCACCACTGGGGATGCAGTGCAGTGACTCCAGAGAGTGCACTGACACCACTGGGGATGCAGTGCAGTGAGTCCAGAGAGTGCTCTGGCACCACTGAGCTACACTGCAGTGAGTCCAGTAGTTGCACTGGCACCACTGGGGATGCACTGCTGTGAGTCCAGAGACTACACTGGCACCACTGGGGATGCAATGCGGTGAGTCCAGAGAGTGCAGTGGCACCACTGTTGATGCAGTGCAGTCAGTCCAGAGAGTGCACTGGCACCACTGGGGATGCAGTGCAGTGAGTCCAGAGAGTGCACTGGCACTACTGGGGATGCAGTGCAGTGAGTCCAAAGAGTGCACTGGCACCACTGGGGATGCACTACAGTGAGTCCAGAGAGTGCACTGGCACCACTGGGGATGCAGTGCAGTGACTCTAGAGAGTGCAGAGGCACCACTGTTGATGCAGTGCTGTGACTCCAGAGAGTGCACTGGCACCACTGGGGATGCAGTGCAGTGAGTCCTGAGAGTGCAAAGGCACCACAAGGGATGCACTGCAGTGAGTCCAGAGAGTGCACTGGCACCACTGGGGATGCAGTGCAGTGAGTCCAGAGAGTGCACTGGCACCACTGGGGATGCACTACAGTGAGTCCAGAGAGTGCACTGGCACCACTGGGGATGCAGTGCAGTGAGTCCAGAGAATGCAGAGGCACCACTGTTGATGCAGTGCAGTGAGTGCAGAGAGTGCACTGGCACCAGTGCGGAAGCACTGCAGTGAGTCCAGAGAGTGCACTGGCACCACTGGGGATGCACTGCAGTGAGTCCAGAGAGTGCACGGGCACAACTGGGGATGCAGTGCAGTGAGTCCAGAGAGTGCACTGGCACCACTGGGGATGCAGTGCAGTGAGTCCAGAGAGTGCACTAGCACCAATGGGATGCAGTGCAGTGAGTCCAGAGAGTGCACTGGCACCACTGGGGATGCACTGCAGTGACTCCATAGAGTGCACTGGCACCAATGGGTATGCAGTGCAGTGAGTCCAGAGAGTGCACTGGCACCACTGGGGATGCAGTGCAGTGAGTCCAGAGAGTGCACTGGCAACACTGGGGATGCACTGCAGTGAGTCCACAGAGTGCACTGGCACCTCTGGGGATGCACTGCAGTGAGTCCAGAGAGTGCACTGGCACCACTGGGGATGCACCCCGGTGAGTCCAGAGAGTGCTCTCGCACCACTGGGGATGCACTGCAGTGAGTCCAGAGAGTGCACTGGCTCCACAGGGGATGTAGTGCAGTGAGTCCACAGAGGGCACTAACACCACTGGGGATGCAGCGCAGTGACTCCAGAGAGTGCACTGGCACCACTGGGGATGCACTGCAGTGAGTCCAGAGAGTGCACTGGCACCACTGGAGTTGCAGTGCAGTGAGTCGAGAGAGTGCCCTGGAACCACTGGGGATGCAGCACAGTGACTACAGAGAGTGCACTGTCTCCACTGGGGATGCAGTGCAGTGACTCCAGAGAGTACACTGCCACCACTGGTGATGAAGTGCAGTGAGTCCAGAGAGTGCACTGTCAGCACTGGGGATGCAGTGCAGTGAGTCCAGAGAGTGCACTGGCACCACTGGGGATGCAGTGCAGTGAGTCCAGAGAGTGCACTGGCACCACTGGGGATGCAGTGTAGTGAGTCCAGAGAGTGCACTGGCACAAAAGGGAATGCACTGCAGTGAGTCCAGAGAGTGCACTGGCACCACTGGGGATGCAGTGCAGTGAGTCCAGAGAGTGCACTGGCACCAATGGGGATGCACTGCAGTGAGTCCAGAGAGTGCAGTGGCACCACTGGGGATGCAGTGCACTGAGTCCAGAGAGTACACTGGCACCACTGGGGATGCAGTGCAGTGAGTGCAGAGAGTGCACTGTCAACACTGGGGATGCAGTGCAGTGAGTCCAGAGAGTGCACTGGCACCACTGGGAATGCACTGCAGTGACTCCAGAGACTGCACTGGCACCAATACGGATGCACTGCTTTGAGTCCAGAGAATGCACTGGCACCACTGGGGATGCAGTGCAGTGACTCGAAAGAGTGCACTGTCACCACTGGGGATGCACTGCAGTGAGTCCGGAGAGTGCCCTGGCACCAATGGTGATGCAGTGCAGTGATCCAGAGAGTGCACTGGAACCAATGGGGATGCAGTACAGTGAGTCCAGAGAGTGCACTGGCACCACTGGGGATGCAGTGCAGTGAGTCCAGAGAGTGCACTGGCACCACTGGGTATGCAGTGCAGTTATTCCAGAGAGTGCACTGTCACCACTGGGGATGCAGTGCAGTGACTCAAGAGAGTGCACAGGCACCACTGGGGATACAGTGCAGTGGGTCCAGAGAGTGCAATGGCACCACAGGGGATGCACTGCAGTGATTCCAGAGAGTGCACTGTCACCACTGGGGATGCAGTGCAGTGAGTCCAGAGAGTACACTGGTACCTCAGGGGCTGCACTGCAGTGAGTCCAGAGAGTGCCCTGGCACCACTGGGGATGCAGTGCAGTGAGTCCAGAGAGTGCACTGGCACCACTGTGGATGCACCTCGGTGAGTCCAGAGAGTGCTCTGGGAACACCGGGAATGCAGTGCAGTGAGTGCAGAGAGTGCACTGGCACCATTAGGGATGCAGTGCAGTGAGTCTGGAGAGTACACTGGCACCACTGGGGATGCAGTGCAGTGAGTCCAGAGAGTGCACTGGCACCACTGGGGATGCACTGCAATGAGTCCAGAGAATGCACTGGCACTAATAGGGATGCAGTGCAGTGACTCGAAAGAGTGCACTGGCACCACTGCGGATGCAGTGCAGTGAGACCGGAGAATGCCCTGACACCAATGGTGATGCAGTGCAGTGAGTCCAGAGAGTGCAGTGGCACCACTGGGGATGCAGTGCAGTGAGTCCAGAGAGTGCACTGGCACCACTGGGGATGCACTGCAGTGAGTCCAGAGAGTGCACTGGCACCACTGGGATGCACTGCAGTGAGTCCAGAGAGTGCTCTGGGAACACTGGGGATGCAGTGCAGTGAGTGCAGAGAGTGCACTGGCACTACTGGGGATGCACTGCAGTGAGTCCAGAGAGTGCACTGGCACCACTGGGGATGCACTGCAGTGACTCGAAAGAGTGCACTGGCACCACTGGGGATGCACTGCAGTGAGTCCGGAGAGTGCCCTGGCACCAATGGTGATGCAGTGCAGTGAGTCCAGAGAGTGCAGTGGCACCACTGGGGATGCAGTGCAGTGAGTCCAGAGAGTGCACTGGCACCACTGGTGATGAAGTGCAGTGAGTCCAGAGAGTGCACTGGCACCACTGGGGATGCACTACAGTGAGTCCAGAGAGTGCAGTGGCACCACTGGGGATGCAGTGCAGTGACTCCAGAGAGTGCACTGGCACCACTGGGGATGCACTGCAGTGAGTCCAGAGAGTGCACTGGCACTACTGGGGATGCACTACAGTGAGTCCAGAGAGTGCACTGGCACCACTGGGGATGCAGTGCAGTGACTCCAGAGAGTGCAGAGGCACCACTGTTGATGCAGTGCTGTGACTCCAGAGAGTGCACTGGCACCACTGGGGATGCAGTGCAGTGAGTCCTGAGAGTGCAAAGGCACCACAAGGGATGCACTGCAGTGAGTCCAGAGAGTGCACTGGCACCACTGGGGATGCAGTGCAGTGAGTCCAGAGAGTGCACTGGCACCACTGGGGATGCACTACAGTGAGTCCAGAGAGTGCACTGGCACCACTGGGGATGCAGTGCAGTGAGTCCAGAGAATGCAGAGGCACCACTGTTGATGCAGTGCAGTGAGTGCAGAGAGTGCACTGGCACCAGTGCGGAAGCACTGCAGTGAGTCCAGAGAGTGCACTGGCACCACTGGGGATGCACTGCAGTGAGTCCAGAGAGTGCACTGGCACAACTGGGGATGCAGTGCAGTGAGTCCAGAGAGTGCACTGGCACCACTGGGGATGCAGTGCAGTGAGTCCAGAGAGTGCACTAGCACCAATGGGATGCAGTGCAGTGAGTCCAGAGAGTGCACTGGCACCACTGGGGATGCACTGCAGTGACTCCATAGAGTGCACTGGCACCAATGGGTATGCAGTGCAGTGAGTCCAGAGAGTGCACTGGCACCACTGAGGATGCAGTGCAGTGAGTCCAGAGAGTGCACTGGCAACACTGGGGATGCACTGCAGTGAGTCCACAGAGTGCACTGGCACCTCTGGGGATGCACTGCAGTGAGTCCAGAGAGTGCACTGGCACCACTGGGGATGCACCCCGGTGAGTCCAGAGAGTGCTCTCGCACCACTGGGGATGCACTGCAGTGAGTCCAGAGAGTGCACTGGCTCCACAGGGGATGTAGTGCAGTGAGTCCACAGAGGGCACTAACACCACTGGGGATGCAGCGCAGTGACTCCAGAGAGTGCACTGGCACCACTGGGGATGCACTGCAGTGAGTCCAGAGAGTGCACTGGCACCACTGGAGTTGCAGTGCAGTGAGTCGAGAGAGTGCCCTGGAACCACTGGGGATGCAGCACAGTGACTACAGAGAGTGCACTGTCTCCACTGGGGATGCAGTGCAGTGACTCCAGAGAGTACACTGCCACCACTGTTGATGAAGTGCAGTGAGTCCAGAGAGTGCACTGGCACCACTGGGGATGCAGTGCAGTGAGTCCAGAGAGTGCACTGGCACCACTGGTGATGCAGTGCAGTGAGTCCAGAGAGTGCACTGGCACCACTGGGGATGCAGTGCAGTGACTCTAGAGAGTGCACTGGCACCACTGGGGATGCAGTGTAGTGAGTCCAGAGAGTGCACTGGCACAAAAGGGAATGCACTGCAGTGAGTCCAGAGAGTGCACTGGCACCACTGGGGATGCAGTGCAGTGAGTCCAGAGAGTGCACTGGCACCAATGGGGATGCACTGCAGTGAGTCCAGAGAGTGCAGTGGCACCACTGGGGATGCAGTGCACTGAGTCCAGAGAGTACACTGGCACCACTGGGGATGCAGTGCAGTGAGTCCAGAGAGTGCACTGTCAGCACTGGGGATGCAGTGCAGTGAGTCCAGAGAGTGCACTGGCACCACTGGGAATGCACTGCAGTGACTCCAGAGACTGCACTGGCACCAACACGGATGCACTGCAGTGAGTCCTGAGAATGCACTGGCACCACTGGGGATGCAGTGCAGTGACTCGAAAGAGTGCACTGGCACCACTGGGGATGCACTGCAGTGAGTCCGGAGAGTGCCCTGGCACCAATGGTGATGCAGTGCAGTGATCCAGAGAGTGCACTGGAACAAATGGGGATGCAGTACAGTGAGTCCAGAGAATGCACTGGCACCACTGGGGATGCAGTGCAGTGAGTCCAGGGAGTGCACTGGCACCACTGGGTATGCAGTGCAGTTAGTCCATAGAGTGCACTGGCTCCACTGGGGATGCAGTGCAGTGACTCAAGAGAGTGCACAGGCACCACTGGGGATACAGTGCAGTGGGTCCAGAGAGTGCAATGGCACCACAGGGGATGCACTGCAGTGATTCCAGAGAGTGCACTGTCACCACTGGGGATGCAGTGCAGTGAGTCCAGAGAGTACACTGGCACCTCAGGGGCTGCACTGCAGTGAGTCCAGAGAGTGCCCTGGCACCACTGGGGATGCAGTTCAGTGAGTCCAGAGAGTGCACTGGCACCACTGGGGATGCACCTCGGTGAGTCCAGAGAGTGCTCTGGGAACACCCGGAATGCAGTGCAGTGAGTGCAGAGAGTGCACTGGCACCATTAGGGATGCAGTGCAGTGAGTCTGGAGAGTACACTGGCACCACTGGGGATGCAGTGCAGTGAGTCCAGAGAGTGCACTGGCACCACTGGGGATGCACTGCAATGAGTCCAGAGAATGCACTGGCACTAATACGGATGCAGTGCAGTGACTCGAAAGAGTGCACTGGCACCACTGCGGATGCAGTGCAGTGAGACCGGAGAATGCCCTGGCACCAATGGTGATGCAGTGCAGTGAGTCCAGAGAGTGCAGTGGCACCACTGGGGATGCAGTGCAGTGAGTCCAGAGAGTGCACTGGCACCACTGGGGATGCACTGCAGTGAGTCCAGAGAGTGCACTGGCACCACTGGGATGCACTGCAGTGAGTCCAGAGAGTGCTCTGGGAACACTGGGGATGCAGTGCAGTGAGTGCAGAGAGTGCACTGGCACTACTGGGGATGCACTGCAGTGAGTCCAGAGAGTGCACTGGCACCACTGGGGATGCACTGCAGTGACTCGAAAGAGTGCACTGGCACCACTAGGGATGCACTGCAGTGAGTCCGGAGAGTGCCCTGGCACCAATGGTGATGCAGTGCAGTGAGTCCAGAGAGTGCAGTGGCACCACTGGGGATGCAGTGCAGTGAGTCCAGAGAGTGCACTGGCACCACTGGTGATGAAGTGCAGTGAGTCCAGAGAGTGCACTGGCACCACTGGGGATGCAGTGCAGTGAGTGCAGAGAGTGCACTGGCACCACTGGGGATGCACTGCAGTGAGTGCAGAGAGTGCACTGGCACCACTGGGGATGCACTGCAGTGAGTCCAGAGAGTGCACTGGCACCACTGGGGATGCACTGCAGTGAGTCCAGAGAGTGCACTGGCAGCACTGGGGATGCAGTGCAGTGAGTCCAGAGAGTGCTCTGGGAACACTGGGGATGCAGTGCAGTGAGTCCAGAGAGTGCACTGGCACCACTGCGGATGCACTGCAGTGAGTCCAGAGAGTGCACTGGCACCACTGGGGATGCACTGCAGTGAGTCCAGAGAGTGCACTGGCACCACTGGGGATGCAGTGCAGTGAGTCCAGAGAGTGCACTGGCACCACTGGTGATGCAGTGCAGTGAGTGCAGAGAGTGCACTTGCACCACTGGGGATGCACTGCAGTGAGTCCAGAGAGTGCACTGGCACCACTGGGGATGCACTGCAGTGACTCAAAAGAGTGCACTGGCACCACTGGGGATGCAGTGCAGTGAGTCCAGAGAGTGCACTGGCACCACGGGGGTTGCAATGCAGTGAGTCCAGAGAGTGCACTGGCACCACTGGGGATGCAGTGCAGTGAGTCCAGAGAGTGCACTGGCACCACTGGGGATGCACTGCAGTGATTCCAGAGAGTGCACTGGCACCACTGGGGATGCAGTGCAGTGAGTCCAGAGAGTGCACTGGCACCAATAGGGATGCACTGCAGTGACTCGAAAGAGTGCACTGGCACCTCTGCGGATGCACTGCAGTGAGTCCGGAGAGTGCCCTAGCACCACTGGTGATGCAGTGCAGTGAGTCCAGAGAGTGCAATGACACCACTGGGGATGCAGTGCAGTGAGTCCAGAGAGTGCACTGGCACCACTGGGGATGCACTGCAGTGAGTCCAGAGAGTGCACTGGCAGCACTGGGGATGCACTGCAGTTGAGTCCAGAGAGTGCACTGGCACCTTGGGGATGCAGTGCAGTGAGTCCAGAGAGTGCACTGGCACCACTGGGATGCAGTGCAGTGAGTCCACAGAGTGCACTGGCACCACTGGGGAAGCACTGCAGTGAGTCCAGAGAGTGCACTGGCACCACTGGGGATGCACTGCACTGAGTCCAGAGAGTGCACTGACACCACTGGGGATCCAATGCAGTGAGTCCAGAGAGTGCAATGGAACCACTGGGGATGCAGTGCAGTGAGTCCAGAGAGTGCACTGGCAGCACTTCTGGGGATGCAGTGCAGCGAGTGCAGAGAGTGCACTGGCACAACAGGGAATGCACTGCAGTGACTCCAGAAAGTGCACTGGCACCACTGCGGATGCACTGCAGTGAGTCCAGAGAGTGCACTGGCACCGCTGGTGATGCAGTGCAGTGAGTCCAGAGAGTACACTGGAACCACTGGTGATGCACTGCAGTGAGTCCAGAGAGTGTACTGGCACCACTGGGGATGCAGTGCAGTGAGTCCAGAGAGTGCACTGGCACCACTGGGGATGCACCCCGGTGAGTCCAGAGAGTGCACTGGCACCACTGGGGATGCAGTGCAGTGAGTCCAGAGACTGCACTGGCACCACTGGACTTTTAGTGCAGTGTGTCCAGAGAGTGCACTGGCACCAATGGGGATGCAGTGCTGTGAGTCCAGAGAGTGCCCTGGCACCACTGGGGATGCAGTGAGTCCAGAGAGTGCACTGGCACCACTGGGGATGCACTGCAGTGAGACCAGAGAGTTCTCTGGCACCACTGGGAATGCAGTTTAGTGAGTCCAGAGAGTGCACCGGCTCCAATGGCGATACACTGCAGTGAGTCCAGACAGTGCACTGGCACCACTGGGGATGCAGTGCAGTGAGTCCAGAGAATGTTCTGGCACCACTGAGCTACACTGCAGTTAGTCCAGTAGTTGCACTGGCACCACTGGGGATGCACTGCTGTGAGTCCAGAGACTACACTGGCACCACTGGGGATGCAGTTTAGTGAGTCCAGAGAGTGCACCGGCTCCAATGGCGATACACTGCAGTGAGTCCAGACAGTGCACTGGCACCACTGGGGATGCAGTGCAGTGAGTCCAGAGAGTGCTCTGGCACCACTGAGCTACATTGCAGTGAGTCCAGTAGTTGCACTGGCACCACTGGGGATGCAGTGCAGTGACTCCAGAGAGTGCACTGGCACCACTGGGGATGCACTACAGTGAGTCCAGAGAGTGCACTGGCACCACTGGGGATGCAGTGCAGTGACTCCAGAGAGTGCAGAGGCACCACTGTGGTGCCAATGCACTCTCTGGACTCACGGCACTGCATCCCCAGTGGTGCCAGTGCACTCTCAGGAGTCACTGCGCTGCATCCCCAGTGGTTCCAGTGCACTCTCTTGACTCACTGCACTTCAACTCCAGTGGTGCCAGTGCATTCTCTGGACTCACTGCACTGCATCCCAGGTGGTGCCAGTGCACTCTCTGGACTCACTGCAGTGCATCGCCAGTGGTGCCAGTGCACTCTCTGGACTCACTGCAGTGCATCGCCAGTGGTGCCAGTGCCCTCTCTGGACTCACTGCACTGCATCCCCAGTGGTGCCAGTGCAGTCTCTGTGTTAGTGTTGGGGAGAATCGAATGGATGTTTTACTAATGTCTCTTAGGTAATGGGACCTACAGTATAATTAAGCATTGCCAAATGTACTTACATTATCAATTAATCTATGTATAATGGATACTTAGGGAATACATTGAACAATCAAAAGAGTCATTGAAGGGGAACCTTGGGAGGGAACAGGTACAACCTGACCTTAGATAAGGGCCTGGAAATAATGAAATGAGTTGAAGCAGAACCAAGAAGCGGAGGGAGCATGCGTCGAGTAAGAAAGGTGAAAGGTTTAGCGGAGAGGAAGACTCCTTACTTCATCTGGACGACCACCTGGACGACCACCAGAGTGCGCCACGCATGTGCAAAGGGGAGGGGAGCTAATTAGAATGAAAAGCGAGGCTGCTGTTGCAACCTGTAATGAATATGTATACCTGACACAATATTGTATGTATAAATAACGGCTGGGAAGTAACGGGACTTGAAGCCAGATTTGGGCACCTGCCCCGGCTTCCAGCGCTGAATAAAGCACCTTCATATAATCACTTGTTGATTATGTGGTTGCTAGGCTAACATCTGGACTCACTGCAGTGCATCCCCAGTGGTGCCAATGCACTCTCTGGACTCACTGCAGTGCATCCCCAGTGGTGCCAGTGCACTCCCTGGACTCAGTGCAGTGCATCCCCAGTGGTGCCAGTGAACTCTCTGGACTCACTGCATTGCATCGCCAGTGGTACCAGTGCCCTCTCTGGACTCACTGCACTGCATCCCCAGTGGTGCCAGTGCACTCTCTGGACTCACTGCAGTGCATCCCCAGAGGTGCCAGTGCCCTCTCTGGACTCACTGCACTGCATCCCCAGTGGTGCCAGTGCCCTCTCTGGACTCACTGCAGTGCATCCCCAGTGGTGCCAGTGCACTCTCTGGACTCACTGCAGTGCATCCCCAGTGGTGACAGTGCACTCTCTGGACTTGCCGGGGTGCATCCCCAGTGGTGCCAGTGCACTCTGGACTCACTGCACTACTTCCCCATTGTTGCCAGTTCACTCTCTGGTCTCACTGAACTGAATCCCCAGTAGTGCCAGTGTACTCTCTGGACTCAATGCACTGCATCCCCAGAGGTGCCTGTGAAATCTCAGGACTCACAGCAGTGCAGCTCCAGCTGGTGCCAGTGCACTCTCTGCACTCACTGCACTGCATCCCCAGTGGTGCCAGTGCACTCTCTGCACTCACTGCACTGCATCCCCAGAGGTGCCAGTGCACTCTCTGGACTCACTGCACTGCATCCCCAGTGGTGCCAGTGCACTCTCTGGTCTCACTGCAGTGCATCCCCAGTGGTGCCAGTGGCTCTGGGGACTCATTGCACTGCATCACCAGTGGTGCCAGTGCACTCTCTGGACTCACTGCAGTGCATCCACAGTGGTGCCAGAGTACTCTCTTAACTCACTTCACTGCATCCCCAGTGGTGCCAGTGCACTCTCTGGACTCAGTGCACTGCAACCCCAGTGGTGCCAGTGCACTCTCTTTACTCACTGCACTGCATCCCCAGTGGTGCCAGTGCACTCTTTGGACTCACTGCAGTGCATCCCCAGTGGTGCCAGTGCAGTCTCTGGACTCACTGCACTACATCCCCAGTGGTGCCAGTGCAATCTCTGGACTCACGGCAGTGCATCCACAGTGGTGCCAGTGCACTCTCTGGACTCACTGCACTGCATCCCCAGTGGTGCCAGTGCACTTTCTGGACTCACTGCACTGCATCCCCTGTGGTGCCAGTGCACTCTCTGGACTTGCCGGGGTGCATCCCCAGTGGTGCCAGTGCACTCTCTGGACTCACTGCAATGCATCCCCAGTGGTGCCAGTGCACTGTCTGGACTCACTGCATTCCCAGTGGTGCCAGGGCACTCTCTGGACTCACTGCACTGCATCCCCAGTGGTGCCTGTGAAGTCTGTGGACTCACTGCAGTGCATCCCTGTGGTGCCAGTGCACTCTTTGGACTCACTGCACTGCATCCCCAGTGGTGCCACTGTACTCTCTGGACTCACTGCACTGCATCCCCATTGGTGCCAGTGCACTCTCTGGACTCACTGCACTGCATCCCCAGTGGTGACAGTGCACTCTCTGCACTCACTGCAGTGCATCCCCAGTGGTGCTAGTGCACTCTCTGGACTCACTGCAGTGCATCACCAGTGGTGCCAAGGCACTCTCTGGACTCACTGCTCTGCGTTGACATTGGTGCCAGTGCACTCTCTGGACTCATTGCAGTGCATCCCCAGTGGTGCCAATGCACTCTCTGGACTCACGGCACTGCATCCCCTGTGGAGCCAGTGCACTCTCAGGAGTCACTGCACTGCATCCCCAGTGGTGCCAGTGCATTCTCTAGACTCACTGCACTGCATCCCAGGTGGTGCCAGTGCACTCTCTGGACTCACTGCAGTGCATCGCCAGTGGTGCCAGTGCACTCTCTGGACTCACGGCACTGCATCCCCAGTGGTGCCAGTGCCCTCTCTGGACTCACTGCACTGCATCCCCAGTGGTGCCAGTGCATTCTCTGGACTCACTGCACTGCATCCCAGGTGGTGCCAGTGCACTCTCTGGACTCACTGCAGTGCATCCCCAGTGGTGCCAGTGCACTCTCTGGACTCACTGCACTGCATCCCAGGTGGTGCCAGTGCACTCTCTGGACTCACTGCAGTGCATCGCCAGTGGTGCCAGTGAACTCTCTGGACTCACTGCACTGCATCCCCAGTGGTGCCAGTGCACTCTCTGGACTCACTGCAGTGCATCCCCAGAGGTGCCAGAGCACTCTCTGGACTCACTGCAGTGCATCCCCAATCGTACCAGTGCCGTCTCTGGACTCACTGCACTGCATCCCCAGTGGTGCCACTGCAACCTCTGGTCTCACTGCACTGCATCACCATTGGTGCCAGTGCACTCTCTGGACTCACTGCAGTGCATCCCCAGTGGTACCAGTGCACTCTCTGGACTCACTGCACTGCATCCCCATTGGAGCCAGTGCACTTTCTGGACTCACTGCACTGCATCCCCAGTGGTGACAGTGCACTCTCTGGACTTGCCGGGGTGCATCCCCAGTGGTGCCAGTGCACTCTGGACTCACTGCACTACTTCCCCAATCTTGCCAGTTCACTCTCTGGACTCACTGAACTGAATCCCCAGTAGTGCCAGTGTACTCTCTGGACTCACTGCACTGCATCCCCAGAGGTGCCTGTGAAATCTCTGGACTCACTGCAGTGCATCCCCAGTGGTGCCAGTGCACTCTCTGGACTCACAGCAGTGCAGCTCCAGTTGGTGACAGTGCACTCTCTGCACTCACTGCACTGCATCCCCAGAGGTGCCAGTGCACTCTCTGGACTCACTGCAGTGCATCCCCAGTGGTGCCAGTGCACTCTCTGGTCTCACTGCAGTGCATCCCCAGTGGTGCCAGTGGCTCTGTGGACTCATTGCACTGCATCCCCAGTGGTGCCAGTGCACTCTCTGGACTCACTGCAGTGCATCCACGGTGGTGCCAGTGTACTCTCTTAACTCACTTCACTGCATCCCCAGTGGTGCCAGTGCACTCTCTGGACTCACTGCACTGCATCCCCAGTGGTGCCAGTGCACTCTCTGGACTCACTGCAGTGCATCCCCAGAGGTGCCAGTGCACTCTCTGGACTCACTGCAGTGCATCCCCAATCGTACCAGTGCCCTCTCTGGACTCACTGCACTGCATCCCCAGTGGTGCCACTGCAACCTCTGGTCTCACTGCAGTGCATCCCCAGTGGTGCCAGTGCACTCTCTGGAGTCACTGCAGTGCATCCCCACTGGTACCAGTGCACTCTCTGGACTCACTGCACTGCATCCCCAGTGGTGCCAGTGCACTTTCTGGACTCACTGCACTGCATCCCCAGTGGTGACAGTGCACTCTCTGGACTTGCCGGGGTGCATCCCCAGTGGTGCCAGTGCACTCTGGACTCACTGCACTACTTCCCCAATGTTGCCAGTTCACTCTCTGGACTCACTGAACTGAATCCCCAGTAGTGCCAGTGTACTCTCTGGACTCACTGCACTGCATCCCCAGAGGTGCCTGTGAAATCTCTGGACTCACTGCAGTGCATCCCCAGTGGTGCCAGTGCACTCTCTGGACTCACTGCACTGCATCCCCAGAGGTGCCAGTGCACTCTCTGGACTCACTGCACAGCATCCCCAGTGGTGCCATTGCACTCTCAGGACTCACTGCACTGCATCCCCAGTGGTGCCAGTGCACTCTCTGGTCTCACTGCAGTGCATCCCCAGTGGTGCCAGTGGCTCTGTGGACTCATTGCACTGCATCACCAGTGGTGCCAGTGCACTCTCTGGACTCACTGTAGTGCATCCACAGTGGTGCCAGTGTACTCTCTTAACTCACTTCACTGCATCCCCATTGGTGCCAGTGCACTCTCTGGACTCACTGCACTGCAACCCCAGTGGTGCCAGTGCACTCTCTGGACTCACTGCACTGCATCCCCAGTGGTGACAGTGCACTCTCTGGACTCACTGCAGTGCATCCCCAGTGGTGCCAGTGCACTCTGTGGACTCACTGCACTGCATCCCCAGTGGTGCCAGTGCACTCTCTGGACTCACTGCACTGCATCCCCAAGGTGCCAGTGCACTCTCTGGACTAATTGCAGTGCATCCCCAGTGGTGCCAGTGCACTCTCTGGACTCACTGCACTGCATCCCCAGTAGTGCCACTGCACTCTCTGAAAACACCGGGGTGCAAACGCAGCGGTGCCAGTGCACTCTCTGCAATCACGGCAGTGCATCCCCAGTGGTGCCAGTGCCCTCTCTGGACTCACTGCACTGCATCCCCAGTGGTGCCAGTGCACTCTCTGGACTCACTGCAGTGCATCCCCAGTGGTGACAGTGCACTCTCTGGACTTGCCGGGGTGCATCCCCAGTGGTGCCAGTGCACTCTGGACTCACTGCACTACTTCCCCATTGTTGCCAGTTCACTCTCTGGTCTCACTGAACTGAATCCCCAGTAGTGCCAGTGTACTCTCTGGACTCAATGCACTGCATGCCCAGAGGTGCCTGTGAAATCTCAGGACTCACAGCAGTGCAGCTCCAGTTGGTGCCAGTGCACTCTCTGCACTCACTGCACTGCATCCCCAGTGGTGCCAGTGCACTCTCTGGACTCACTGCACTGCATCCCCAGAGGTGCCAGTGCACTCTCTGGACTCACTGCACTGCATCCCCAGTGGTGCCAGTGCACTCTCTGGTCTCACTGCAGTGCATCCCCAGTGGTGCCAGTGCACTGTCTGGACTCACTGCATTCCCAGTGGTGCCAGGGCACTCTCTGGACTCACTGCACTGCATCCCCAGTGGTGCCTGTGAAGTCTGTGGACTCACTGCAGTGCATCCCTGTGGTGCCAGTGCACTCTTTGGACTCACTGCACTGCATCCCCAGTGGTGCCACTGTACTCTCTGGACTCACTGCACTGCATCCCCATTGGTGCCAGTGCACTCTCTGGACTCACTGCACTGCATCCCCAGTGGTGACAGTGCACTCTCTGCACTCACTGCAGTGCATCCCCAGTGGTGCTAGTGCACTCTCTGGACTCACTGCAGTGCATCACCAGTGGTGCCAAGGCACTCTCTGGACTCACTGCTCTGCGTTGACATTGGTGCCAGTGCACTCTCTGGACTCATTGCAGTGCATCCCCAGTGGTGCCAATGCACTCTCTGGACTCACGGCACTGCATCCCCTGTGGAGCCAGTGCACTCTCAGAGTCACTGCGCTGCATCCCCAGTGGTTCCAGTGCACTCTCTGGACTCACTGCACTGCATCCCCAGTGGTGCCAGTGCATTCTCTAGACTCACTGCACTGCATCCCAGGTGGTGCCAGTGCACTCTCTGGACTCACTGCACTGCATCCCCAGTGGTGCCAGTGCACTCTCTGGACTCACGGCACTGCATCCCCAGTGGTGCCAGTGCCCTCTCTGGACTCACTGCACTGCATCCCAGGTGGTGCCAGTGCACTCTCTGGACTCACTGCAGTGCATCCCCAGTGGTGCCAGTGCACTCTCTGGACTCACTGCACTGCATCCCAGGTGGTGCCAGTGCACTCTCTGGACTCACTGCAGTGCATCGCCATTGGTGCCAGTGAACTCTCTGGACTCACTGCACTGCATCCCCAGTGGTGCCAGTGCACTCTCTGGACTCACTGCAGTGCATCCCCAGAGGTGCCAGAGCACTCTCTGGACTCACTGCAGTGCATCCCCAATCGTACCAGTGCCGTCTCTGGACTCACTGCACTGCATCCCCAGTGGTGCCACTGCAACCTCTGGTCTCACTGCACTGCATCACCATTGGTGCCAGTGCACTCTCTGGACTCACTGCAGTGCATCCCCAGTGGTACCAGTGCACTCTCTGGACTCACTGCACTGCATCCCCAGTGGAGCCAGTGCACTTTCTGGACTCACTGCACTGCATCCCCAGTGGTGACAGTGCACTCTCTGGACTTGCCGGGGTGCATCCCCAGTGGTGCCAGTGCACTCTGGACTCACTGCACTACTTCCCCAATGTTGCCAGTTCACTCTCTGGACTCACTGAACTGAATCCCCAGTAGTGCCAGTGTACTCTCTGGACTCACTGCACTGCATCCCCAGAAGTGCCTGTGAAATCTCTGGACTCACTGCAGTGCATCCCCAGTGGTGCCAGTGCACTCTCTGGACTCACAGCAGTGCAGCTCCAGTTGGTGACAGTGCACTCTCTGCACTCACTGCACTGCATCCCCAGAGGTGCCAGTGCACTCTCTGGACTCACTGCACTGCAACCCCAGTGGTGCCAGTGCACTCTCTGGACTCACTGCACTGCATCCCCAGTGGTGACAGTGCACTCTCTGGACTCACTGCAGTGCATCCCCAGTGGTGCCAGTGCACTCTGTGGACTCACTGCACTGCATCCCCAGTGGTGCCAGTGCACTCTCTGGACTCACTGCACTGCATCCCCAAGGTGCCAGTGCACTCTCTGGACTAATTGCAGTGCATCCCCAGTGGTGCCAGTGCACTCTCTGGACTCACTGCACTGCATCCCCAGTAGTGCCACTGCACTCTCTGAAAACACCGGGGTGCAAACGCAGCGGTGCCAGTGCACTCTCTGCAATCACGGCAGTGCATCCCCAGTGGTGCCAGTGCCCTCTCTGGACTCACTGCACTGCATCCCCAGTGGTGCCAGTGCACTCTCTGGACTCACTGCAGTGCATCCCCAGTGGTGACAGTGCACTCTCTGGACTTGCCGGGGTGCATCCCCAGTGGTGCCAGTGCACTCTGGACTCACTGCACTACTTCCCCATTGTTGCCAGTTCACTCTCTGGTCTCACTGAACTGAATCCCCAGTAGTGCCAGTGTACTCTCTGGACTCAATGCACTGCATGCCCAGAGGTGCCTGTGAAATCTCAGGACTCACAGCAGTGCAGCTCCAGTTGGTGCCAGTGCACTCTCTGCACTCACTGCACTGCATCCCCAGTGGTGCCAGTGCACTCTCTGGACTCACTGCACTGCATCCCCAGAGGTGCCAGTGCACTCTCTGGACTCACTGCACTGCATCCCCAGTGGTGCCAGTGCACTCTCTGGTCTCACTGCAGTGCATCCCCAGTGGTGCCAGTGCACTGTCTGGACTCACTGCATTCCCAGTGGTGCCAGGGCACTCTCTGGACTCACTGCACTGCATCCCCAGTGGTGCCTGTGAAGTCTGTGGACTCACTGCAGTGCATCCCTGTGGTGCCAGTGCACTCTTTGGACTCACTGCACTGCATCCCCAGTGGTGCCACTGTACTCTCTGGACTCACTGCACTGCATCCCCATTGGTGCCAGTGCACTCTCTGGACTCACTGCACTGCATCCCCAGTGGTGACAGTGCACTCTCTGCACTCACTGCAGTGCATCCCCAGTGGTGCTAGTGCACTCTCTGGACTCACTGCAGTGCATCACCAGTGGTGCCAAGGCACTCTCTGGACTCACTGCTCTGCGTTGACATTGGTGCCAGTGCACTCTCTGGACTCATTGCAGTGCATCCCCAGTGGTGCCAATGCACTCTCTGGACTCACGGCACTGCATCCCCTGTGGAGCCAGTGCACTCTCAGAGTCACTGCGCTGCATCCCCAGTGGTTCCAGTGCACTCTCTGGACTCACTGCACTGCATCCCCAGTGGTGCCAGTGCATTCTCTAGACTCACTGCACTGCATCCCAGGTGGTGCCAGTGCACTCTCTGGACTCACTGCACTGCATCCCCAGTGGTGCCAGTGCACTCTCTGGACTCACGGCACTGCATCCCCAGTGGTGCCAGTGCCCTCTCTGGACTCACTGCACTGCATCCCAGGTGGTGCCAGTGCACTCTCTGGACTCACTGCAGTGCATCCCCAGTGGTGCCAGTGCACTCTCTGGACTCACTGCACTGCATCCCAGGTGGTGCCAGTGCACTCTCTGGACTCACTGCAGTGCATCGCCATTGGTGCCAGTGAACTCTCTGGACTCACTGCACTGCATCCCCAGTGGTGCCAGTGCACTCTCTGGACTCACTGCAGTGCATCCCCAGAGGTGCCAGAGCACTCTCTGGACTCACTGCAGTGCATCCCCAATCGTACCAGTGCCGTCTCTGGACTCACTGCACTGCATCCCCAGTGGTGCCACTGCAACCTCTGGTCTCACTGCACTGCATCACCATTGGTGCCAGTGCACTCTCTGGACTCACTGCAGTGCATCCCCAGTGGTACCAGTGCACTCTCTGGACTCACTGCACTGCATCCCCAGTGGAGCCAGTGCACTTTCTGGACTCACTGCACTGCATCCCCAGTGGTGACAGTGCACTCTCTGGACTTGCCGGGGTGCATCCCCAGTGGTGCCAGTGCACTCTGGACTCACTGCACTACTTCCCCAATGTTGCCAGTTCACTCTCTGGACTCACTGAACTGAATCCCCAGTAGTGCCAGTGTACTCTCTGGACTCACTGCACTGCATCCCCAGAAGTGCCTGTGAAATCTCTGGACTCACTGCAGTGCATCCCCAGTGGTGCCAGTGCACTCTCTGGACTCACAGCAGTGCAGCTCCAGTTGGTGACAGTGCACTCTCTGCACTCACTGCACTGCATCCCCAGAGGTGCCAGTGCACTCTCTGGACTCACTGCAGTGCATCCCCTGTGGTGCCATTGCACCCTCAGGACTCACTGCACTGCATCCCCAGTGGTGCCAGTGCACTCTCTGGTCTCACTGCAGTGCATCCCCAGTGGTGCCAGTGGCTCTGTGGACTCATTGCACTGCATCACCAGTGGTGCCAGTGCACTCTCTGGACTCACTGCAGTGCATCCACGGTGGTGCCAGTGTACTCTCTTAACTCACTTCACTGCATCCCCAGTGGTGCCAGTGCACTCTCTGGACTCACTGCACTGCATCCCCAGTGGTGCCAGTGCACTCTCTGGACTCACTGCAGTGCATCCCCAGAGGTGCCAGTGCACTCTCTGGACTCACTGCAGTGCATCCCCAATCGTACCAGTGCCCTCTCTGGACTCACTGCAGTGCATCCCCAGTGGTGCCAGTGCACTCTCTGGAGTCACTGCAGTGCATCCCCACTGGTACCAGTGCACTCTCTGGACTCACTGCACTGCATCCCCAGTGGTGCCAGTGCACTTTCTGGACTCACTGCACTGCATCCCCAGTGGTGACAGTGCACTCTCTGGACTTGCCGGGGTGCATCCCAGTGGTGCCAGTGCACTCTGGACTCACTGCACTACTTCCCCAATGTTGCCAGTTCACTCTCTGGACTCACTGAACTGAATCCCCAGTAGTGCCAGTGTACTCTCTGGACTCACTGCACTGCATCCCCAGAGGTGCCTGTGAAATCTCTGGACTCACTGCAGTGCATCCCCAGTGGTGCCAGTGCACTCTCTGGACTCACTGCACTGCATCCCCAGAGGTGCCAGTGCACTCTCTGGACTCACTGCACTGCATCCCCAGTGGTGCCATTGCACTCTCAGGACTCACTGCACTGCATCCCCAGTGGTGCCAGTGCACTCTCTGGTCTCACTGCAGTGCATCCCCAGTGGTGCCAGTGGCTCTGGGGACTCATTGCACTGCATCACCAGTGGTGCCAGTGCACTCTCTGGACTCACTGTAGTGCATCCACAGTGGTGCCAGTGTACTCTCTTAACTCACTTCACTGCATCCCCATTGGTGCCAGTGCACTCTCTGGACTCACTGCACTGCAACCCCAGTGGTGCCACTGCACTCTCTGGACTCACTGCACTGCATCCCCAGTGGTGACAGTGCACTCTCTGGACTCACTGCAGTGCATCCCCAGTTGTGCCAGTGCACTCTGTGGACTCACTGCACTGCATCCCCAGTGGTGCCAGTGCACTCTCTGGACTCACTGCACTGCATCCCCAAGGTGCCAGTGCACTCTCTGGACTAATTGCAGTGCATCCCCAGTGGTGCCAGTGCACTCTCTGGACTCACTGCACTGCATCCCCAGTAGTGCCACTGCACTCTCTGAAAACACCGGGGTGCAAACGCAGCGGTGCCAGTGCACTCTCTGCAATCACGGCAGTGCATCCCCAGTGGTGCCAGTGCACTCTCTGGACTCACTGCAGTGTATCCCCTGTGGAGCCAGTGCACTTTGTGGACTCACTGCAGTGCATTCCCAGTGGTGCCAGTGCACTCTCTGGACTCACTGCACTGCATCCCCAGTGGTGCCAGTGCACTCTCTGGACTCACTGCACTGCATCCCCAAGGTGCCAGTGCACTCTGTGGACTCACTGCACTGCATCCCCAGTGGTGCCAGTGCACTCTCTGGACTCACTGCACTGCAACCCCAATGGTGCCAGTGCATTCTCTTTACTCACCGCAGTGCATCCCCACTGGTGCCAGTGCACTCTCTGGACTCACTGCAGTGCATCCCCAGTGGTGCCAGGGCACTCTCTGCAGACAATGCAGTGCATCCTCAAAGGAGACAGTGCACTCTCTGGACTCACTGTACTGCTCGAGCCGCGGCAGCCACTCCAGCCGCGGTAGCCCCTCCAGCCTCGGCAGCCGCTCCAGCTGCGGCAGCCGGTCCAGCCGCGGCAGCCGCTCCATCCGCTGCAGGCGCTCCAGCCGCGGCAGCCGCTCCAGTCGCTCCAGCCGCGGCAGCCGCTCCAACCGCGGCAGCCGCTCCAGCCGTGGCAGCCGCTCCTCTCGGTAGCGGCTTTAGCGGCTGCCGCGGCTGGAGCGGCTGCGGCGGCTGGAGCGTCTAGAGCGTCTGCCGCGGCTGGAGGGGCTACCGCGGCTTTAGCGGCTGAGGCGGCTGGAGCGGATGCCTTGGCTGGAGCAGTGCAGTGAGCCCAGAGAGTCAACTGGCACCACTGGGGATGCAGTACAGTGAGTCCAGAGAGTGCACTGGCACCACAGGGGATGCACTGCAGTGAGTCCAGAGAGTGCACTGGCACCACAGGGGATACACTGCAGTGAGTCCAGAGTGTGCACTGTCACCACTGGGGATGCAGCACAGTGACTACAGAGAGTGCACTGGCAGCACTGGGGATGCACTGCTGTGAGTCCAGAGAGTGCACTGGCACTACTGGGGATCTCACTGAAGAGAGAATGTATCTGAATCCCCGGTGGTGCCAGTGCACTCTCTGGACTCATTGAACTGCATCCCCAGTAGTTCCAGTGCACTCTCTGGAGTAACTGCAGTGCATCCCCTGTGGTGCCAGTTGACTCTCTGGACTCACTGCACTGCTCCAGCCGCGGCTTCCGCTCCAGCCGCCGCAGCCGCTCCAGCCGCGGCAGCCGCTCCAGCCGCGGCAGCCGCGGCAGCCGCTCCAGCCGCGGCAGCCGCGAAAGCCGCTATCGAGTGGAGCGGCTGCCACGGCTGGAGCGGCTGCCGCGGTTGGAGCGGCTGCCGCGGCTGGAGCGGCTGCCGCGGATGCCGCGGTTGGAGCGCCTGCCGCGGTTGGAGCGGCTGCCGCGGCTGGAGCGGCTGGAGCGTCTGCCGCGTATGCCGCGGATGGAGCGGCTGCCGCGGCTGGACCGGCTGCCGCGGCTGCCGCGGCTGGAGCGGCTGGAGCGGCTGCCGAAGCTGGAGGGGCTAACGCGGCTGGAGCGGCTGCCGCGGCTCGAGCAGTACAGTGAGTCCAGAGAGTGCACTGTCACCTTTGGGGATGCACTGCATTGTCTGCAGAGAGTGCCCTGGCACCACTGAGGATGCACTGCAGTGAGTCCAGAGAGTGCACTGTCACCACTGGGAATGCAGTGCAGTGAGTCCAGAGAGGGCACTGGCACCTCTGGGATGCACTGCAGTGACTCGAAAGAGTGCACTGGCACCACTGCGGATGCACTGCAGTGAGTCCGGAGAGTGCCCTGGCACCACAGGTGATGCAGTGCAGTTAGTCCAGAGAGTGCATTGACACCACTGGGGATGCAGTGCAGTGAGTCAAGAGAGTGCACTGGAACCACTGGGGATGCAGCGCAGTGACTCCTGAGAGTGCACTGGCACCACTGGGGATGCAGTGCCGTCAGTCCAGAGAGTGCATTGGCACCACAGTGGTGCCTCTGCACTCTCTGGAGTCACTGCACTGCATCCCCAGTGGTGCCAGTGCACTCTCTGGACTCACTGTAGTGCTTCCCCAGTGGTGCCAGTGCACTCTCTGGAGTCACTGCACTGCATCCCCAGAAGTGCTGCCAGTGCACTCTCTGGACTCACTGCAGTGCTTCCCCACTGGTTCCATTGCACTCTCTGGATTCACTGCAGTGCATCCCCAGTGGTGCCAGTGGCTCTGTGGACTCATTGCACTGCATCACCAGTGGTGCCAGTGCACTCTCTGGACTCACTGTAGTGCATCCACAGTGGTGCCAGTGTACTCTCTTATCTCACTTCACTGCATCCCCAGTGGTGCCAGTGCATTCTCTGGACTCACTGCACTGCAACCCCAGTGGTGCCAGTGCACTCTCTGGACTCACTGCACTGCATTCCCAGTGGTGACAGTGCACTCTCTGGACTCACTGCACTGCATCCCCAAGGTGCCAGTGCACTCTCTGGACTCACTCCACTGCATCCCCAGTGGTGCCACTGCACTCTCTGGACTCACTGCACTGCATCAACAGTGGTGACAGCGCACTCTCTGGACTCACTGCACTGCATCCCCAGTGGTGCCAGTGCACTCTCTGGACTCACTGCAGTGCATCCCCAGTGGTGCCAGTGCACTCTCTGCACTCACTGTACTGCATCCCCAGTAGTGCCTGTGAAGTCTCTGGACTCACTGCAGTGCATCCCCAGTGGTGCCAGAGAACTCTCTGGACTCACTGCAGTGCATCCCCAGTGGTGCCAGTGCAATCTCAGGATTAACAGCACTGTAGCTCCAGTTGGTGCCAGTGCACTCTCAGGACTCACTGCACTGCATCCCCAGTGGTGCCAGGGCACTCTCTGGAGTCACAGCACTGCATCAACAGTGGTGCCTCTGCACTCTCTGGATTAACTGCAGTGCATCCCCTGTGGTGCCAGTTGACTCTCTGGACTCACTGCACTGCTCCAGCCGCGGCATCCGCTCCAGCCGCCGCAGCCGCTCCAGCCGTGGCAGCCGCTCCAGCCGCGGAAGCCGCGGCAGCCGCTCCAGCCGCGGCAGACGCGGTAGCCGCTCCAGCCGCGGCAGCCGCGAAAGCCGCTATCGAGTGGAGCGGCTGCCACGGCTGGAGCGGCTGCCGCGGTTGGAGCGGCTGCCGCGGCTGGAGCGGCTGCCGCGGATGCCGCTGTTGGAGCGCCTGCCGCGTTTGGAGCGGCTGCCGCGGCTGGAGCGGCTGGAGCGTCTGCCGCGTATGCCGCGGATGGAGCGGCTGCCACGGCTGGACCGGCTGCCGCGGCTGCCGCGGCTGGAGCGGCTGGAGCGGCTGCCGAGGCTGGAGGGGCTAACGCGGCTGGAGCGGCTGCCGCGGCACGAGCAGTACAGTGAGTCCAGAGAGTGCACTGTCACCTTTGGGGATGCACTGCATTGTCTGCAGAGAGTGCCCTGGCACCACTGGGGATGCACTGCAGTGAGTCCAGAGAGTGCACTGTCACCACTGGGAATGCAGTGCAGTGAGTGCAGAGAGGGCACTGGCACCTCTGGGGATGCAGTGCAGTGAGACCAGAGAGTGCACTGGCACCACTGGGGATGCAGTGCAGTGAGTCCTGAGAGTGCAACGGCACCACAGGGGATGCACTGCAGTGAGTCCAGAGAGTGTACTGGCACCACTGGGGATGCAGTGCAGTGACTCCAGAGAGTTCTCTGGCACCACTGGGGATGCACTGCAGTGAGTCCAGAGACTTCACAGGCACCACTGGGGATGCAGTACAGTGAGCGCAGAGAGTGCACTGGCACCACTGGGGATTCAGTTCAGTGAGTCCAGAGAGTGCTCTGGCACCACCGGGGATTCACTGCAAGGCGTCCAGAGAGTGCACTGTCAGCACTGGGAATGCACTGCAGTGAGTACAGAGAGTGCACTGGCACCTAAGGGGCTGCACTGCAGTGAGTCCAGAGAGTGCACTGGCACCACTGGGGATGCATTGCACTGAGAGCACAGAGTGCACTCGCACCGCAGAGGTTACACTGCAGTGAGTCCAGAGAGTGCACTGGCACCAATTGGGATGCAGCACAAGTTTCCAGAGACTTCACAGGCACCACTGGGGATGCAGTTCAGTGAGTCCAGAGAGTGAACGGGCAGCATTGGGGATGCAGTGCAGTGAGTCCAGAGAGTGCACTGTCACCACGGGAGATTCACTGCAGTGAGTCCAGAGACTGCACTGACTCCACAGGGAATGCACTGCAGTGAGTCCAGAGAGTGTACTGGCACCAATGGGTATGCACTGCAGTGAGTCCAGAGAGTGCACTGGCTCCAATGGGTTGCAGTGCAGTGAGTCCACAGAGTGCACTGGCACCACAGGGGATACACTGCAGTGAGTCCAGAGAGTGCACTGGCACCACTGGGGACGCAGTGCAGTGACTACAGAGAGTGCACTGGCACCATTGGGGATGCAGCGCACTGAGTCCAGAGAGTGCAGAGGCACCACTGTTGATGCAGTGCTGTGACTCCAGAGAGTGCACTGGCACCACTGGGGATGCACTGCAGTGAGTCCAGAGAGTGCAAAGGCACCACTGTTGATGCAGTGCAGTGAGTGCAGAGAGTGCACTTGCACCACTGGGGATGCACTGCAGTGAGTTCTGAGAGTGCACTGGCACCACTGGGGATGCAGTGCAGTGACTCCAGAGAGTGCAGAGGCACCACTGTTGATGCAGTGCAGTGAGTGCAGAGAGTGCACTGGCACCAGTGCGGAACCACTGCAGTGAGTGCAGAGAGTGCACTGGCACCACTGGGGATGCAATGCAGTTAGTCCAGAGAGTGCACTAGCACCAATGGGATGCAGTGCAGTGAGTCCAGAGAGTGCACTGGCACCACTGGGGATGCAGTGCAGTGAGTCCAGAGAGTGCACTGGCACCACTGAGGATGCAGTGCAGTGAGTCCAGAGAGTGCTCTCGCACCACTGGGGATGCACTGCAGTGAGTCCAGAGAGTGCACTGGCACCACTGGGATGCAGTGCAGTGAGTCCAGAGAGTGCACTGGCACCACTGGGGATGCAGTGCAGTGAGTCCAGAGAGTGCACTGGCACCACAGTGGATGTAGTGCAGTGAGTCCACAGAGGGCACTAACACCACTGGGGATGCAGCGCAGTGAGTCCAGAGAGTGCACTGGCACCACTGGGGATGCACTGCAGTCAGTCCAGAGTGTGCACTGGCACCACTGGAGTTGCAGTGCAGTGAGTCGAGAGAATGCCCTGGAACCACTGGGATGCAGCGCAGTGAGTCCAGAGAGTGCACTGTCTCCACTGGGGATGCAGTGCAGTGAGTCCAGAGAGTACACTGCCACTACTGGTGATGCAGTGCAGTGAGTCCAGAGAGTGCTCTGTCAGCAATGGGGATGCAGTGCAGTGAGTCCAGAGAGTGCACTGGCACCACTGGGGATGCACTGCAGTGAGTCCAGAGAGTGCACTGGCACCACTGGGGATGCAGTGCAGTGACTCTAGAGAGTGCACTGGCACCACTGGGGATGCAGTGCAGTGACTCCAGAGAGTGCACTGGCACAAAAGGGGATGCACTGCAGTGAGTCCAGAGAGTGCACTGGCACCACTGGGGATGCACTGCACTGAGTCCAGAGAGTGCAGTGGCACCACTGGGGATGCAGTGCACTGAGTCCAGAGAGTACACTGGCACCACTGGGGATGCAGTGCAGTGATCCAGAGAGTGCAGAGGCACCACTGTTGATGCAGTGCAGTGAGAGCAGAGAGTGCACTGGCACCAGTGCGGAAGCACTGCAGTGAGTCCAGAGAGTGCACTGGCACCACTGGGGATGCACTGCAGTGAGTCCAGAGAGTGCACTGGCACCACTGGGGATGCACTGCAGTGAGTCCGGAGAGTGCCCTGGCACCACTGGGGATGCAGTGCAGTGAGTCCAGAGAGTGCACTGGCACCACTGGGGATGCACTGCAGTGAGTCCAGAGAGTGCACTGGCACCACTGGGGATGCAGTGCACTGAGTCCAGAGAGTACACTGGCACCACTGGGGATGCAGTGCAGTGAGTCCAGAGAGTGCACTGTCAGCACTGGGGATGCAGTGCAGTGAGACCAGAGAGTGCACTGGCACCACTGGGGATGCACTGCAGTGACTCCAGAGACTGCACTGGCACCAATACGGATGCACTGCAGTGAGTCCAGAGAATGCACTGGCACCACTGGGGATGCAGTGCAGTGACTCGAAAGAGTGCACTGGCACCACTGCGGATGCACTGCAGTGAGTCCGGAGAGTGCCCTGGCACCAATGGTGATGCAGTGCAGTGATCCAGAGAGTGCACTGGAACCACTGGGGATGCAGTGCAGTGAGTCCAGAGAGTGCACTGGCACCACTGGGGATGCAGTGCAGTGAGTCCAGAGAGTGCACTGGCACCACTGGGGATGCACTGCAGTTAGTCCATAGAGTGCACTGGCTCCACTGGGGATGCAGTGCAGCGTCTCAAGAGAGTGCACAGGCACCACTGGGGATGCAGTGCAGTGAGTCCAGAGAGTGCAATGGTACCACAGGGGATGCACTGCAGTGATTCCAGAGAGTGCACTGTCACCACTGGGGATGCAGTGCAGTGAGTCCAGAGAGTACACTGGCACCACTGGGGATGCACTACAGTGAGTCCAGAGAGTGCACTGGCACCACTGGGTATGCAGTGCAGTGACTCCAGAGAGTGCAGTGGCACCACTGGGGATGCAGTGCAGTGAGTCCAGAGAGTACACTGGTACCTCAGGGGATGCACTGCAGTGAGTCCAGAGAGTGCACTGGCACCACTGGGGATGCACTGCAGTGAGTCCAGAGAGTGCACTGGCACCACTGGAGTTGCAGTGCAGTGAGTCGAGAGAGTGCCCTGGAACCACTGGGGATGCAGCGCAGTGACTACAGAGAGTGCACTGTCTCCACTGGGGATGCAGTGCAGTGAGTCCAGAGAGTACACTGCCACCACTGGTGATGCAGTGCAGTGAGTCCAGAGAGTGCACTGTCAGCACTGGGGATGCAGTGCAGTGAGTCCAGAGAGTGCACTGGCACCACTGGGGATGCACTGCAGTGAGTCCAGAGAGTGCACTGGCACCACTGGGGATGCAGTGCAATGACTCTAGAGAGTGAACTGGCACCACTGGGGATGCAGTGCAGTGAGTCCAGAGAGTGCACTGTCAGCACTGGGGATGCAGTGCAGTGAGTCTAGAGAGTGCACTGGCACCAATGGGGATGCACTGCAGTGAGTCCAGAGAATGCACTGGCACCACTGGGGATGCAGTGCAGTGACTCGAAAGAGTGCACTGTCAGCACTGGGGATGCACTGCAGTGAGTCCGGAGAGTGCCCTGGCACCAATGGTGATGCAGTGCAGTGAGTCCAGAGAGTGCAGTGGCACCACTGGGGATGCACCCCGGTGAGTCCAGAGAGTGCACTGGCCCCACAGGAGATATAGTGCAGTGAGTCCACAGAGGGCACTAACACCACTGGGGATGCAGCGCAGTGAGTCCAGAGAGTGCACTGGCACCACTGGGGATGCACTGCAGTGAGTCCAGAGAGTGCACTGGCACCACTGGAGTTGTAGTGCAGTGAGTCGAGAGAGTGCCCTGGAACCACTGGGGATGCAGCGCAGTGACTACAGAGAGTGCACTGTCTCCACTGGGGATGCAGTGCAGTGAGTCCAGAGAGTGCACTAGCACCACTGGGGATGCAGTGCAGTGACTCTAGAGAGTACACTGGCACCAATGGGGATGCAGTGCAGTGAGTCCAGAGAGTGCACTGGCACCACTGGGGATGCAGTGCAGTGAGTCCAGAGAGTGCACTGGCACCACTGGGGATGCAGTGCAGTGAGTCCAGAGAGTGCACTGGCACCACTGGGGATGCACTGCAGTGAGTCCAGAGAGTGTAGTGGCACCACTGGGGATGCAGTGCACTGAGTCCAGAGAGTACACTGGCACCATTGGGGATGCAGTGCAGTGAGTCCAGAGAGTGCACTGTCAGCACTGGGGATGCAGTGCAGTGAGACCAGAGAGTGCACTGGCACCACTGGGGATGCACTGCAGTGACTCCAGAGACTGCACTGGCACCAATACGGATGCACTGCAGTGAGTCCAGAGAATGCACTGGCACCACTGGGGATGCAGTGCAGTGACTCGAAAGAGTGCACTGGCACCACTGCGGATGCACTGCAGTGAGTCCGGAGAGTGCCCTGGCACCAATGGTGATGCAGTGCAGTGATCCAGAGAGTGCACTGGAACCACTGGGGATGCAGTGCAGTGAGTCCAGAGAGTGCACTGGCACCACTGGGGATGCAGTGCAGTGAGTCCAGAGAGTGCACTGGCACCACTGGGTATGCAGTGCTGTTAGTCCATAGAGTGCACTGGCTCCACTGGGGAGGCAGTGCAGCGACTCAAGAGAGTGCACAGGCACCACTGGGGATGCAGTGCAGTGAGTCCAGAGAGTGCAATGGCACCACATTGGATGCACTGCAGTGATTCCAGAGAGTGCACTGTCACCACTGGGGATGCAGTGCAGTGAGTCCAGAGAGTACACTGGCACCACTGGGGATGCACTACAGTGAGTCCTGAGAGTGCACTGGCACCACTGGGGATGCAGTGCAGTGACTCCAGAGAGTGCAGTGGCACCACGGTTGATGCAGTGCTGTGACTCCAGAGAGTGCACTGGCACCACCGGGGATGCAGTGCAGTGAGTCCAGAGAGTACACTGGTACCTCAGGGGATGCACTGCAGTGAGTCCAGAGAGTGCACTGGCACCACTGGGGATGCACTACAGTGAGTCGAAAGAGTGCACTGGCACCACTGGGGATGCAGTGCAGTGACTCCAGAGAGTGCAGAGGCACCACTGTTGATGCAGTGCAGTGAGTGCAGAGAGTGCCCTGGCACCACTGGGGATGCAGTGCAGTGAGTCCTGAGAGTGCAAAGGCACCACTGGGGATGCACTGCAGTGAGTCCAGAGAGTGCACTGGCACCACTGGGGATGCAGTGCAGTGAGTCCAGAGAGTGCACTGGCACCACTGGGGATGCACTGCAGTGAGTCCTGAGAGTGCACTGGCACCACTGGGGATGCAGTGCAGTGACTCCAGAGAGTGCAGAGGCACCACTGGGGATGCAGTGCAGTGAGTGCAGAGAGTGCACTGGCACCAGTGCGGAAGCACTGCAGTGAGTCCAGAGAGTGCACTGGCACCACTGGGGATGCACTGCAGTGAGTCCAGAAAGTGCACTGGCACAACTGGGGATGCAGTGCAGTGAGTCCAGAGAGTGCACTGGCACCACTGGGGATGCAGTGCAGTGAGTCCAGAGAGTGCACTAGCACCAATGGGATGCAGTGCAGTGAGTCCAGAGAGTGCACTGGCACCAGTGGGGATGCACTGCAGTAACTCCAGAGAGTGCACTGGCACCACTGCGGATGCACTGCAGTGAGTCCAGAGAGTGCACTGGCACCACTGAGGATGTAGTGCAGTGAGTCCAGAGAGTGCACTGGCAACACTGGGGATGCACTGCAGTGAGTCCAGAGAGTGCTCTCGCACCACTGGGGATGCTCTGCAGTGAGTCCAGAGAGTGCACTGGCCCCACAGGGGATGTAGTGCAGTGAGTCCACAGAGGGCACTAACACCACTGCGGATGCAGCGCAGTGACTCCAGAGAGTGCACTGGCACCACTGGGGATGCACTGCAGTGAGTCCAGAGAGTGCACTGGCACCACTGGAGTTGCAGTGCAGTGAGTCGAGAGAGTGCCCTGGAACCACTGGGGATGCAGCGCAGTGACTACAGAGAGTGCACTGTCTCCACTGGGGATGCAGTGCAGTGAGTTCAGAGAATACACTGCCACCACTGGTGATGCAGTGCAGTGAGTCCAGAGAGTGCACTGTCAGCACTGGGGATGCAGTGCAGTGAGTCCAGAGAGTGCACTGGCACCACTGGGGATGCACTGCAGTGAGTCCAGAGAGTGCACTGGCACCACTGGGGATGCAGTGCAATGACTCTAGAGAGTGAACTGGCACCACTGGGGATGCAGTGCAGTGAGTCCAGAGAGTGCACTGTCAGCACTGGGGATGCAGTGCAGTGAGTCCAGAGAGTGCACTGGCACCAATGGGGATGCACTGCAGTGAGTCCAGAGAATGCACTGGCACCACTGGGGATGCAGTGCAGTGACTCGAAAGAGTGCACTGTCAGCACTGGGGATGCACTGCAGTGAGTCCGGAGAGTGCCCTGGCACCAATGGTGATGCAGTGCAGTGAGTCCAGAGAGTGCAGTGGCACCACTGGGGATGCAGTGCAGTGAGTCCGGAGAGTGCCCTGGCACCACTGGGGATGCAGTGCAGTGAGTCCAGAGAGTGCACTGGCACCACTGGGGATGCACTGCAGTGAGTCCAGAGAGTGCACTGGCACAACTGGGGATGCAGTGCAGTGAGTCCAGAGAGTGCACTGGCACCACTGGGGAGGCAGTGCAGTGAGACCAGAGAGTGCACTAGCACCAATGGGATGCAGTGCAGTGAGTCCAGAGAGTGCTCTGGCACCACTTGGGATGCACTGCAGTGAGTCCAGAGAGTGCACTGGCACCACTGGGGATGCACCCCGGTGAGTCCATAGAGTGCACTGGCACCAGTGGGGATGCAGTGCAGTGAGTCCAGAGAGTGCACTGGCCCCACAGGAGATATAGTGCAGTGAGTCCACAGAGGGCACTAACACCACTGGGGATGCAGCGCAGTGAGTCCAGAGAGTGCACTGGCACCACTGGGGATGCACTGCCGTGAGTCCAGAGAGTGCACTGGCACCACTGGAGTTGTAGTGCAGTGAGTCGAGAGAGTGCCCTGGAACCACTGGGGATGCAGCGCAGTGACTACAGAGAGTGCACTGTCTCCACTGGGGATGCAGTGCAGTGAGTCCAGAGAGTGCCCTGGCACCACTGGGGATGCAGTGCAGTGACTCTAGAGAGTACACTGGCACCAATGGGGATGCAGTGCAGTGAGTCCAGAGAGTGCACTGGCACCACTGGGGATGCAGTGCAGTGAGTCCAGAGAGTGCACTGGCACCACTGGGGATGCAGTGCAGTGAGTCCAGAGAGTGCACTGGCACCAATGGGGATGCACTGCATTGAGTCCAGAGAGTGCTCTGGCACCAATGGGGATGCACTGCAGTGAGTCCAGAGAGTGTAGTGGCACCACTGGGGATGCAGTGCACTGAGTCCAGAGAGTACACTGGCACCACTGGGGATGCAGTGCAGTGAGTCCAGAGAGTGCACTGTCAGCACTGGGGATGCAGTGCAGTGAGACCAGAGAGTGCACTGGCACCACTGGGGATGCACTGCAGTGACTCCAGAGACTGCACTGGCACCAATACGGATGCACTGCAGTGAGTCCAGAGAATGCACTGGCACCACTGGGGATGCAGTGCAGTGACTCGAAAGAGTGCACTGGCACCACTGCGGATGCACTGCAGTGAGTCCGGAGAGTGCCCTGGCACCAATGGTGATGCAGTGCAGTGATCCAGAGAGTGCACTGTCTCCACTGGGGATGCAGTGCAGTGAGTCCAGAGAGTGCACTGGCACCACTGGGGATGCAGTGCACTGAGTCCAGAGAGTGCACTGGCACCACTGGGTATGCAGTGCAGTTAGTCCATAGAGTGCACTGGCTCCACTGGGGATGCAGTGCAGCGTCTCAAGAGAGTGCACAGGCACCACTGGGGATGCAGTGCAGTGAGTCCAGAGAGTGCAATGGTACCACAGGGGATGCACTGCAGTGATTCCAGAGAGTGCACTGTCACCACTGGGGATGCAGTGCAGTGAGTCCAGAGAGTACACTGGCACCACTGGGGATGCACTACAGTGAGTCCAGAGAGTGCACTGGCACCACTGGGTATGCAGTGCAGTGACTCCAGAGAGTGCAGTGGCACCACGGTTGATGCAGTGCTGTGACTCCAGAGAGTGCACAGGCACCACTGGGGATGCAGTGCAGTGAGTCCAGAGAGTACACTGGTACCTCAGGGGATGCACTGCAGTGAGTCCAGAGAGTGCACTGGCACCACTGGGGATGCACTGCAGTGAGTCCAGAGAGTGCACTGGCACCACTGGAGTTGCAGTGCAGTGAGTCGAGAGAGTGCCCTGGAACCACTGGGGATGCAGCGCAGTGACTACAGAGAGTGCACTGTCTCCACTGGGGATGCAGTGCAGTGAGTCCAGAGAGTACACTGCCACCACTGGTGATGCAGTGCAGTGAGTCCAGAGAGTGCACTGTCAGCACTGGGGATGCAGTGCAGTGAGTCCAGAGAGTGCACTGGCACCACTGGGGATGCACTGCAGTGAGTCCAGAGAGTGCACTGGCACCACTGGGGATGCAGTGCAATGACTCTAGAGAGTGAACTGGCACCACTGGGGATGCAGTGCAGTGAGTCCAGAGAGTGCACTGTCAGCACTGGGGATGCAGTGCAGTGAGTCCAGAGAGTGCACTGGCACCAATGGGGATGCACTGCAGTGAGTCCAGAGAATGCACTGGCACCACTGGGGATGCAGTGCAGTGACTCGAAAGAGTGCACTGTCAGCACTGGGGATGCACTGCAGTGAGTCCGGAGAGTGCCCTGGCACCAATGGTGATGCAGTGCAGTGAGTCCAGAGAGTGCAGTGGCACCACTGGGGATGCACCCCGGTGAGTCCAGAGAGTGCACTGGCCCCACAGGAGATATAGTGCAGTGAGTCCACAGAGGGCACTAACACCACTGGGGATGCAGCGCAGTGAGTCCAGAGAGTGCACTGGCACCACTGGGGATGCACTGCAGTGAGTCCAGAGAGTGCACTGGCACCACTGGAGTTGTAGTGCAGTGAGTCGAGAGAGTGCCCTGGAACCACTGGGGATGCAGCGCAGTGACTACAGAGAGTGCACTGTCTCCACTGGGGATGCAGTGCAGTGAGTCCAGAGAGTGCACTGGCACCACTGGGGATGCAGTGCAGTGACTCTAGAGAGTACACTGGCACCAATGGGGATGCAGTGCAGTGAGTCCAGAGAGTGCACTGGCACCACTGGGGATGCAGTGCAGTGAGTCCAGAGAGTGCACTGGCACCACTGGGGATGCAGTGCAGTGAGTCCAGAGAGTGCACTGGCACCACTGGGGATGCACTGCAGTGAGTCCAGAGAGTGCACTGGCACCACTGGGGATGCACTGCAGTGAGTCCAGAGAGTGTAGTGGCACCACTGGGGATGCAGTGCACTGAGTCCAGAGAGTACACTGGCACCATTGGGGATGCAGTGCAGTGAGTCCAGAGAGTGCACTGTCAGCACTGGGGATGCAGTGCAGTGAGACCAGAGAGTGCACTGGCACCACTGGGGATGCACTGCAGTGACTCCAGAGACTGCACTGGCACCAATACGGATGCACTGCAGTGAGTCCAGAGAATGCACTGGCACCACTGGGGATGCAGTGCAGTGACTCGAAAGAGTGCACTGGCACCACTGCGGATGCACTGCAGTGAGTCCGGAGAGTGCCCTGGCACCAATGGTGATGCAGTGCAGTGATCCAGAGAGTGCACTGGAACCACTGGGGATGCAGTGCAGTGAGTCCAGAGAGTGCACTGGCACCACTGGGGATGCAGTGCAGTGAGTCCAGAGAGTGCACTGGCACCACTGGGTATGCAGTGCAGTTAGTCCATAGAGTGCACTGGCTCCACTGGGGAGGCAGTGCAGCGACTCAAGAGAGTGCACAGGCACCACTGGGGATGCAGTGCAGTGAGTCCAGAGAGTGCAATGGCACCACATTGGATGCACTGCAGTGATTCCAGAGAGTGCACTGTCACCACTGGGGATGCAGTGCAGTGAGTCCAGAGAGTACACTGGCACCACTGGGGATGCACTACAGTGAGTCCAGAGAGTGCACTGGCACCACTGGGGATGCAGTGCAGTGACTCCAGAGAGTGCAGTGGCACCACGGTTGATGCAGTGCTGTGACTCCAGAGAGTGCACTGGCACCACCGGGGATGCAGTGCAGTGAGTCCAGAGAGTACACTGGTACCTCAGGGGATGCACTGCAGTGAGTCCAGAGAGTGCACTGGCACCACTGGGGATGCACTACAGTGAGTCGAAAGAGTGCACTGGCACCACTGGGGATGCAGTGCAGTGACTCCAGAGAGTGCAGAGGCACCACTGTTGATGCAGTGCTGTGACTCCAGAGAGTGCCCTGGCACCACTGGGGATGCAGTGCAGTGAGTCCTGAGAGTGCAAAGGCACCACTGGGGATGCACTGCAGTGAGTCCAGAGAGTGCACTGGCACCACTGGGGATGCAGTGCAGTGAGTCCAGAGAGTGCACTGGCACCACTGGGGATGCACTGCAGTGAGTCCTGAGAGTGCACTGGCACCACTGGGGATGCAGTGCAGTGACTCCAGAGAGTGCAGAGGCACCACTGGGGATGCAGTGCAGTGAGTGCAGAGAGTGCACTGGCACCAGTGCGGAAGCACTGCAGTGAGTCCAGAGAGTGCACTGGCACCACTGGGGATGCACTGCAGTGAGTCCAGAAAGTGCACTGGCACAACTGGGGATGCAGTGCAGTGAGTCCAGAGAGTGCACTGGCACCACTGGGGATGCAGTGCAGTGAGTCCAGAGAGTGCACTAGCACCAATGGGATGCAGTGCAGTGAGTCCAGAGAGTGCACTGGCACCAGTGGGGATGCACTGCAGTAACTCCAGAGAGTGCACTGGCACCACTGCGGATGCACTGCAGTGAGTCCAGAGAGTGCACTGGCACCACTGAGGATGTAGTGCAGTGAGTCCAGAGAGTGCACTGGCAACACTGGGGATGCACTGCAGTGAGTCCAGAGAGTGCTCTCGCACCACTGGGGATGCTCTGCAGTGAGTCCAGAGAGTGCACTGGCCCCACAGGGGATGTAGTGCAGTGAGTCCACAGAGGGCACTAACACCACTGCGGATGCAGCGCAGTGACTCCAGAGAGTGCACTGGCACCACTGGGGATGCACTGCAGTGAGTCCAGAGAGTGCACTGGCACCACTGGAGTTGCAGTGCAGTGAGTCGAGAGAGTGCCCTGGAACCACTGGGGATGCAGCGCAGTGACTACAGAGAGTGCACTGTCTCCACTGGGGATGCAGTGCAGTGAGTTCAGAGAATACACTGCCACCACTGGTGATGCAGTGCAGTGAGTCCAGAGAGTGCACTGTCAGCACTGGGGATGCAGTGCAGTGAGTCCAGAGAGTGCACTGGCACCACTGGGGATGCACTGCAGTGAGTCCAGAGAGTGCACTGGCACCACTGGGTATGCAGTGCAATGACTCTAGAGAGTGAACTGGCACCACTGGGGATGCAGTGCAGTGAGTCCAGAGAGTGCACTGTCAGCACTGGGGATGCAGTGCAGTGAGTCCAGAGAGTGCACTGGCACCAATGGGGATGCACTGCAGTGAGTCCAGAGAATGCACTGGCACCACTGGGGATGCAGTGCAGTGACTCGAAAGAGTGCACTGTCAGCACTGGGGATGCACTGCAGTGAGTCCGGAGAGTGCCCTGGCACCAATGGTGATGCAGTGCAGTGAGTCCAGAGAGTGCAGTGGCACCACTGGGGATGCAGTGCAGTGAGTCCGGAGAGTGCCATGGCACCACTGGGGATGCAGTGCAGTGAGTCCAGAGAGTGCACTGGCACCACTGGGGATGCACTGCAGTGAGTCCAGAGAGTGCACTGGCACAACTGGGGATGCAGTGCAGTGAGTCCAGAGAGTGCACTGGCACCACTGGGGAGGCAGTGCAGTGAGACCAGAGAGTGCACTAGCACCAATGGGATGCAGTGCAGTGAGTCCAGAGAGTGCACTGGCACCACTGGGGATGCAGTGCAGTGAGTCCAGAGAGTGCACTGGCACCACTGAGGATGCAGTGCAGTGAGTCCAGAGAGTGCACTGGCACCACTGAGGATGCAGTGCAGTGACTCCAGAGAGTGCACTGGCACCACTGGGGATGCACTGCAGTGAGTCCAGAGAGTGCACTGGCACCACTGGGGATGCACTGCAGTGAGTCCAGAGAGTGCACTGGCACCACTGGGGATGCACCCCGGTGAGTCCAGAGAGTGCACTCGCACCACTGGGGATGCACTGCAGTGAGTCCAGAGAGTGCACTGGCACCACTGGGGATGCAGCGCAGTGACTACAGAGAGTGCACTGTCTCCACTGGGGATGCAGTGCAGTGAGTCCAGAGAGTGCACTGGCACCACTGGGGATGCAGTGCAGTGACTCTAGAGAGTGCACAGGCACCACTAGGGATGCAGTGCAGTGAGTCCAGAGAGTGCACTGGCACCACTGGGGATGCAGTGCAGTGAGTCCAGAGAGTGCAATGGCACCACTGGGGATGCAGTGCAGTGAGTCCAGAGAGTGCACTGGCACCACTGGGGATGCACTGCAGTGAGTCCAGAGAGTGCACTGGCACCACTGGGGATGCAGTGCAGTGACTCCAGAGAGTGCAGTGGCACCACGGTTGATGCAGTGCTGTGACTCCAGAGAGTGCACTGGCACCACTGGGGATGCAGTGCAGTGAGTCCAGAGAGTACACTGGTACCTCAGGGGATGCACTGCAGTGAGTCCAGAGAGTGCACTGGCACCACTGGGGATGCACTACAGTGAGTCGAAAGAGTGCACTGGCACCACTGGGGATGCAGTGCAGTGACTCCAGAGAGTGCAGAGGCACCACTGTTGATGCAGTGCTGTGACTCCAGAGAGTGCCCTGGCACCACTGGGGATGCAGTGCAGTGAGTCCTGAGAGTGCAAAGGCACCACTGGTGATGCACTGCAGTGAGTCCAGAGAGTGCACTGGCACCACTGGGGATGCAGTGCAGTGAGTCCAGAGAGTGCACTGGCACCACTGGGGATGCACTGCAGTGAGTCCTGAGAGTGCACTGGCACCACTGGGGATGCAGTGCAGTGACTCCAGAGAGTGCAGAGGCACCACTGGGGATGCAGTGCAGTGAGTGCAGAGAGTGCACTGGCACCAGTGCGGAAGCACTGCAGTGAGTCCAGAGAGTGCACTGGCACCACTGCGGATGCACTGCAGTGAGTCCAGAGAGTGCACTGGCACAACTGGGGATGCAGTGCAGTGAGTCCAGAGAGTGCACTGGCACCACTGGGGAGGCAGTGCAGTGAGACCAGAGAGTGCACTAGCACTAATGGGATGCAGTGCAGTGAGTCCAGAGAGTGCACTGGCACCAGTGGGGATGCACTGCAGTAACTCCAGAGAGTGCACTGGCACCACTGCGGATGCACTGCAGTGAGTCCAGAGAGTGCACTGGCACCACTGGGGATGCAGTGCAGTGAGTCCAGAGAGTGCACTGGCACCACTGGGTATGCAGTGCAGTTAGTCCATAGAGTGCACTGGCTCCACTGGGGATGCAGTGCAGTGACTCAAGAGAGTGCACAGGCACCACTGGGGATGCAGTGCAGTGAGTCCAGGGAGTGCAATGGCACCACAGGGGATGCACTGCAGTGATTCCAGAGAGTGCACTGTCACCACTGGGGATGCAGTGCAGTGAGTCCAGAGAGTACACTGGCACCACTGGGGATGCACTACAGTGAGTCCAGAGAGTGCACTGGCACCACTGGGGATGCAGTGCAGTGACTCCAGAGAGTGCAGTGGCACCACGGTTGATGCAGTGCTGTGACTCCAGAGAGTGCACTGGCACCACTGGGGATGCAGTGCAGTGAGTCCAGAGAGTACACTGGTACCTCAGGGGATGCACTGCAGTGAGTCCAGAGAGTGCACTGGCACCACTGGGGATGCACTACAGTGAGTCGAAAGAGTGCACTGGCACCACTGGGGATGCAGTGCAGTGACTCCAGAGAGTGCAGAGGCACCACTGTTGATGCAGTGCTGTGACTCCAGAGAGTGCCCTGGCACCACTGGGGATTCAGTGCAGTGAGTCCTGAGAGTGCAAAGGCACCACTGGTGATGCACTGCAGTGAGTCCAGAGAGTGCACTGGCACCACTGGGGATGCAGTGCAGTGAGTCCAGAGAGTGCACTGGCACCACTGGGGATGCACTGCAGTGAGTCCTGAGAGTGCACTGGCACCACTGGGGATGCAGTGCAGTGACTCCAGAGAGTGCAGAGGCACCACTGGGGATGCAGTGCAGTGAGTGCAGAGAGTGCACTGGCACCAGTGCGGAAGCACTGCAGTGAGTCCAGAGAGTGCACTGGCACCACTGGGGATGCACTGCAGTGAGTCCAGAGAGTGCACTGGCACAACTGGGGATGCAGTGCAGTGAGTCCAGAGAGTGCACTGGCACCACTGGGGAGGCAGTGCAGTGAGACCAGAGAGTGCACTAGCACCAATGGGATGCAGTGCAGTGAGTCCAGAGAGTGCACTGGCACCAGTGGGGATGCACTGCAGTAACTCCAGAGAGTGCACTGGCACCACTGCGGATGCACTGCCGTGAGTCCAGAGAGTGCACTGGCACCACTGGGGATGCAGTGCAGTGAGTCCAGAGAGTGCACTGGCACCACTGGGTATGCAGTGCAGTTAGTCCATAGAGTGCACTGGCTCCACTGGGGATGCAGTGCAGTGACTCAAGAGAGTGCACAGGCACCACTGGGGATGCAGTGCAGTGAGTCCAGAGAGTGCAATGGCACCACAGGGGATGCACTGCAGTGATTCCAGAGAGTGCACTGTCACCACTGGGGATGCAGTGCAGTGAGTCCAGAGAGTACACTGGCACCACTGGGGATGCACTACAGTGAGTCCAGAGAGTGCACTGGCACCACTGGGGATGCAGTGCAGTGACTCCAGAGAGTGCAGTGGCACCACGGTTGATGCAGTGCTGTGACTCCAGAGAGTGCACTGGCACCACTGGGGATGCAGTGCAGTGAGTCCAGAGAGTACACTGGTACCTCAGGGGATGCACTGCAGTGAGTCCAGAGAGTGCACTGGCACCACTGGGGATGCACTACAGTGAGTCGAAAGAGTGCACTGGCACCACTGGGGATGCAGTGCAGTGACTCCAGAGAGTGCAGAGGCACCACTGTTGATGCAGTGCTGTGACTCCAGAGAGTGCCCTGGCACCACTGGGGATGCAGTGCAGTGAGTCCTGAGAGTGCAAAGGCACCACTGGTGATGCACTGCAGTGAGTCCAGAGAGTGCACTGGCACCACTGGGGATGCAGTGCAGTGAGTCCAGAGAGTGCACTGGCACCACTGGGGATGCACTGCAGTGAGTCCTGAGAGTGCACTGGCACCACTGGGGATGCAGTGCAGTGACTCCAGAGAGTGCAGAGGCACCACTGGGGATGCAGTGCAGTGAGTGCAGAGAGTGCACTGGCACCAGTGCGGAAGCACTGCAGTGAGTCCAGAGAGTGCACTGGCACCACTGGGGATGCACTGCAGTGAGTCCAGAGAGTGCACTGGCACAACTGGGGATGCAGTGCAGTGAGTCCAGAGAGTGCACTGGCACCACTGGGGAGGCAGTGCATTGAGACCAGAGAGTGCACTAGCACCAATGGGATGCAGTGCAGTGAGTCCAGAGAGTGCACTGGCACCAGTGGGGATGCACTGCAGTAACTCCAGAGAGTGCACTGGCACCACTGCGGATGCACTGCAGTGAGTCCAGAGAGTGCACTGGCACCACTGAGGATGTAGTGCAGTGAGTCCAGAGAGTGCACTGGCAACACTGGGGATGCACTGCAGTGAGTCCAGAGAGTGCTCTCGCACCACTGGGGATGCTCTGCAGTGAGTCCAGAGAGTGCACTGGCCCCACAGGGGATGTAGTGCAGTGAGTCCACAGAGGGCACTAACACCACTGGGGATGCAGCGCAGTGACTCCAGAGAGTGCACTGGCACCACTGGGGATGCACTGCAGTGAGTCCAGAGAGTGCACTGGCACCACTGGAGTTGCAGTGCAGTGAGTCGAGAGAGTGCCCTGGAACCACTGGGGATGCAGCGCAGTGACTACAGAGAGTGCACTGTCTCCACTGGGGATGCAGTGCAGTGAGTCCAGAGAGTGCACTGGCGCCACAGGGGATGCACTGCAGTGAGTCCAGAGAGTGCACTGGCACCACTGGGGATGCAGTGCAATGACTCTAGAGAGTGAACTGGCACCACTGGGGATGCAGTGCAGTGAGTCCAGAGAGTGCACTGTCAGCACTGGGGATGCAGTGCAGTGAGTCCAGAGAGTGCACTGGCACCACTGGGGATGCACTGCAGTGACTCCAGAGACTGCACTGGCACCAATGGGGATGCACTGCAGTGAGTCCAGAGAATGCACTGGCACCACTGGGGATGCAGTGCAGTGACTCGAAAGAGTGCACTGTCAGCACTGGGGATGCACTGCAGTGAGTCCGGAGAGTGCCCTGGCACCAATGGTGATGCAGTGCAGTGAGTCCAGAGAGTGCAGTGGCACCACTGGGGATGCAGTGCAGTGAGTCCAGAGAGTGCACTGGCACCACTGGGGATGCACTGCAGTGAGTCCAGAGAGTGCACTGGCACAACTGGGGATGCAGTGCAGTGAGTCCAGAGAGTGCACTGGCACCACTGGGGTGCAGTGCAGTGAGACCAGAGAGTGCACTAGCACCAATGGGATGCAGTGCAGTGAGTCCAGAGAGTGCACTGGCACCACTGGGGATGCAGTGCAGTGAGTCCAGAGAGTGCACTGGCACCACTGAGGATGCAGTGCAGTGACTCCAGAGAGTGCACTGGCACCACTGGGGATGCACTGCAGTGAGTCCAGAGAGTGCACTGGCACCACTGGGGATGCACTGCAGTGAGTCCAGAGAGTGCACTGGCACCACTGGGGATGCACCCCGGTGAGTCCAGAGAGTGCACTGGCACCACTGGGGATGCACTGCAGTGAGTCCAGAGAGTGCACTGGCACCACTGGGGATGCAGCGCAGTGACTACAGAGAGTGCACTGTCTCCACTGGGGATGCAGTGCAGTGAGTCCAGAGAGTGCACTGTCAGCACTGGGGATGCAGTGCAGTGAGTCCAGAGAGTGCACTGTCAGCACTGGGGATGCAGTGCAGTGAGTCCAGAGAGTGCACTGGCACCACTGGGGAT
Source organism: Anser cygnoides (assembly GCF_040182565.1). Lineage (NCBI taxonomy): Eukaryota > Metazoa > Chordata > Aves > Anseriformes > Anatidae > Anser > Anser cygnoides. The sequence continues at coordinate 435,096 of NW_027103087.1, forward strand.
GCAGTGCAGTGACTCTAGAGAGTGCACTGGCACCAATGGGGATGCAGTGCAGTGAGTCCAGAGAGTGCACTGGCACAAAAGGGGATGCACTGCAGTGAGTCCAGAGAGTGCACTGGCACCACTGGGGATGCAGTGCAGTGAGTCCAGAGAGTGCACTGGCACCACTGGGGATACACTGCAGTGAGTCCAGAGAGTGCAGTGGCACCACTGGGGATGCAGTGCACTGAGTCCAGAGAGTACACTGGCACCACTGGGGATGCAGTGCAGTGAGTCCAGAGAGTGCACTGTCAGCAATGGGGATGCAGTGCAGTGAGTCCAGAGAGTGCACTGGCACCACTGGGGATGCAGTGCAGTGACTTGAAAGAGTGCACTGGCACCACTGGGGATGCACTGCAGTGAGTCCGGAGAGTGCACTGGCACCACTGGGCATGCACTGCAGTGAGTCCAGAGAGTGCTGTGGGAACACTGGGGATGCAGTGCAGTGAGTGCAGAGAGTGCACTGGCACCACTGGGGATGCAGTGCAGTGAGTCCAGAGAGTGCACTGGCACCACTGGGGATGCACTGCAGTGACTCCACAGAGTGCACTGGCACCACTGCGGATGCACTGCAGTGAGTCCGGAGAGTGCCCTGGCACCAATGGTGATGCAGTGCAGTGAGTCCAGAGAGGGCACTGGCACCACTGGGGATTCAGTGCAGTGAGTCCAGAGAGTGCACTGGCACCACTGGGGATGCAATGCAGTGAGTCCAGAGAGTGCACTGGCACCACTGGGGATGAAGTGCAGTGAGTCCAGAGAGTGCACTGGCACCACTGGGGATGCAGTGCAGTGACTCCAGAGAGTGCACTGGCACCACTGGGGATGCAGTGCAGTGAGTCCAGAGAGTGCACTGGCACCACTGGGGATGCACTGCAGTGAGTCCAGAGAGTGCACTGGCAGCACTGGGGATGCAGTGCAGTGACTCCAGAGAGTGCACTGGCACCACTGGTGATGCAGTGCAGTGAGTGCAGAGAGTGCACTGGCACCACTGGGGATGCACTGCAGTGAGTCCAGAGAGTGCACTGGCACCACTGGGGATGAAGTGCAGTGAGTCCAGAGAGTGCACTGGCACCACTGGGGATGCAGTGCAGTGAGTCCAGAGAGTGCACTGGCACCACTGGGGATGCACTGCACTGAGTCCAGAGAGTGCACTGACACCACTGGGGATCCAATGCAGTGAGTCCATAGAGTGCAATGGAACCACTGGGGATGCAGTGCAGTGAGTCCAGAGAGTGCACTGGCACTTCTGGGGATGCAGTGCAGTGAGTGCAGAGAGTGCACTGGCACAACAGGGGATGCACTGCAGTGACTCCAGAAAGTGCACTGGCACCACTGGGGATGCACTGCAGTGAGTCCAGAGAGTGCACTGGCACCGCTGGTGATGCAGTGCAGTGAGTCCAGAGAGTACACTGGCACCACTGGTGATGCACTGCAGTGAGTCCAGAGAGTGTACTGGCACCACAGGGGATGCAGTGCAGTGAGTCCAGAGAGTGCACTGGCACCACTGGGGATGCACCCCGGTGAGTCCAGAGAGTGCACTGGCACCAGTGGGGATGCACTGCAGTGACTCTAGAGAGTGCACTGGCACCACTGGGGATGCAGTGCAGTGAGTCCAGAGAGTGCACTGGCACAAAAGGGGATGCAGTGCAGTGAGTCCAGAGAGTGCACTGGCTCCACTGGGGATGCAGTGCAGTGAGTCCAGAGAGTGCATTGGCACCACTGGGGATGCAGTGCAGTGAGCCCAGAGATTGCACTGGCACCACTGGGTATGCACTGCAGTGAGTCCAGAGAGTGCACTGGCACCACTGTGGATGCACTGCAGTGAGGGCAGAGAGTGCACTGGCACCACTGAGGATGCACTGCAGTGAGTCCAGAGAGTGCCCTGGCACCACTGGGGATGCAGTGCAGTGAGTCCAGAGAGTGCCCTGGCACCACTGGGGATGCAGTGCAGTGAGTCCAGAGAGTGCACTGGCACCACTGTGGATGCAATGCAGTGAGTCCAGAGAGTGCACTGGCACCACTGGGGATGCACTGCAGTGATTCCGGAGAGTGCACAGGCACTACTGGGGATGCAGTGCAGTGAGTCCAGAGAGTGCACTGGCAGCATTTGGGGTGCACTGCAGTGAGTCCAGAGAGTGCACTGGCACTACTGCGGATGCACTGCAGTGAGTCCAGAGAGTGCACTGGCACCACTGGGGATGCAGTGCAGTGAGTCCAGAGAGTGCACTGGCACCACTGGGGATACACTGCAGTGAGTCCAGAGAGTGCAGTGGCACCACTGGGGATGCAGTGCACTGAGTCCAGAGAGTACACTGGCACCACTGGGGATGCAGTGCAGTGAGTCCAGAGAGTGCACTGTCAGCAATGGGGATGCAGTGCAGTGAGTCCAGAGAGTGCACTGGCACCACTGGGGATGCAGTGCAGTGACTCGAAAGAGTGCACTGGCACCACTGGGGATGCACTGCAGTGAGTCCGGAGAGTGCACTGGCACCACTGGGCATGCACTGCAGTGAGTCCAGAGAGTGCTGTGGGAACACTGGGGATGCAGTGCAGTGAGTGCAGAGAGTGCACTGGCACCACTGGGGATGCAGTGCAGTGAGTCCAGAGAGTGCACTGGCACCACTGGGGATGCACTGCAGTGACTCGAAAGAGTGCACTGGCACCACTGCGGATGCACTGCAGTGAGTCCGGAGAGTGCCCTGGCACCAATGGTGATGCAGTGCAGTGAGTCCAGAGAGGGCACTGGCACCACTGGGGATGCAGTGCAGTGAGTCCAGAGAGTGCACTGGCACCACTGGGGATGCAATGCAGTGAGTCCAGAGAGTGCACTGGCACCACTGGGGATGAAGTGCAGTGAGTCCAGAGAGTGCACTGGCACCACTGGGGATGCAGTGCAGTGACTCCAGAGAGTGCACTGGCACCACTGGGGATGCAGTGCAGTGAGTCCAGAGAGTGCACTGGCACCACTGGGGATGCACTGCAGTGAGTCCAGAGAGTGCACTGGCAGCACTGGGGATGCAGTGCAGTGACTCCAGAGAGTGCACTGGCACCACTGGTGATGCAGTGCAGTGAGTGCAGAGAGTGCACTGGCACCACTGGGGATGCACTGCAGTGAGTCCAGAGAGTGCACTGGCACCACTGGGGATGAAGTGCAGTGAGTCCAGAGAGTGCACTGGCACCACTGGGGATGCAGTGCAGTGAGTCCAGAGAGTGCACTGGCACCACTGGGGATGCACTGCACTGAGTCCAGAGAGTGCACTGACACCACTGGGGATCCAATGCAGTGAGTCCAGAGAGTGCAATGGAACCACTGGGGATGCAGTGCAGTGAGTCCAGAGAGTGCACTGGCACTTCTGGGGATGCAGTGCAGTGAGTGCAGAGAGTGCACTGGCACAACAGGGGATGCACTGCAGTGACTCCAGAAAGTGCACTGGCACCACTGGGGATGCACTGCAGTGAGTCCAGAGAGTGCACTGGCACCGCTGGTGATGCAGTGCAGTGAGTCCAGAGAGTACACTGGCACCACTGGTGATGCACTGCAGTGAGTCCAGAGAGTGTACTGGCACCACAGGGGATGCAGTGCAGTGAGTCCAGAGAGTGCACTGGCACCACTGGGGATGCACCCCGGTGAGTCCAGAGAGTGCACTGGCACCAGTGGGGATGCACTGCAGTGACTCTAGAGAGTGCACTGGCACCACTGGGGATGCAGTGCAGTGAGTCCAGAGAGTGCACTGGCACAAAAGGGGATGCAGTGCAGTGAGTCCAGAGAGTGCACTGGCTCCACTGGGGATGCAGTGCAGTGAGTCCAGAGAGTGCATTGGCACCACTGGGGATGCAGTGCAGTGAGCCCAGAGATTGCACTGGCACCACTGGGTATGCACTGCAGTGAGTCCAGAGAGTGCACTGGCACCACTGTGGATGCACTGCAGTGAGGGCAGAGAGTGCACTGGCACCACTGAGGATGCACTGCAGTGAGTCCAGAGAGTGCCCTGGCACCACTGGGGATGCAGTGCAGTGAGTCCAGAGAGTGCCCTGGCACCACTGGGGATGCAGTGCAGTGAGTCCAGAGAGTGCACTGGCACCACTGTGGATGCAATGCAGTGAGTCCAGAGAGTGCACTGGCACCACTGGGGATGCACTGCAGTGATTCCGGAGAGTGCACAGGCACTACTGGGGATGCAGTGCAGTGAGTCCAGAGAGTGCACTGGCAGCATTTGGGGTGCACTGCAGTGAGTCCAGAGAGTGCACTGGCACTACTGCGGATGCACTGCAGTGAGTCCAGAGAGTGCACTGGCACCACTGGGGATGCAGTGCAGTGACTCCAGAGAGTGCAGAGGCACCACTGTTGATGCAGTGCTGTGACTCCAGAGAGTGCACTGGCCCCACTGGTGATGCAGTGCTGTGAGTCCAGAGAGTGCACTGGCACCACTGGGGATGCACTGCAGTGAGTCCAGAGAGTGCACTGGCAGCACTGGGGATGCACTGCAGTGAGTCCAGAGAGTGCACTGGCACCACTGGGGATGCACTGCAGTGAGTCCAGAGAGTGCACTGTCAGCACTGGGGATGCAGTGCAGTGAGTCCAGAGAGTGCACTGGCACCACTGGGGATGCACTGCAGTGAGGGCAGAGAGTGCACTGGCACCACAGGTGATGCAGTGCAGTGAGTACAGAGAGTGCACTGGCACCACAGGGGATGCACTGCAGTGATTCCAGAGAGTGCACTGGCACCACTGGGGATGCACTGCAGTGAGTCCAGAGAGTGCACTGGCACCACTGGGGATGCAGTGCAGTGAGTCCAGAGAGTGCACTGGCACCACTGGGGATGCACTGCAGTGACTCGAAAGAGTGCACTGGCACCACTGCGGATGCACTGCAGTGAGTCCGGAGAGTGCCCTGGCACCAATGGTGATGCAGTGCAGTGAGTCCAGAGAGTGCAGTGGCACCACTGGGGATGCAGTGCAGTGAGTCCAGAGAGTGCACTGGCACCACTGGGGATGCAATGCAGTGAGTCCAGAGAGTGCACTGGCACCACTGGGGATGCAGTGCACTGAGTCCAGAGAGTACACTGGCACCACTGGTGATGCAGTGCAGTGAGTCCAGAGAGTGCACTGGCACCACTGGCGATGCAGTGCAGTGAGTCCAGAGAGTGCACTGGCAGCACTGGGGATGCACTACAGTGAGTCCAGAGAGTGCTCTGGCACCACTGGGGATGCAGTTCAGTGAGTCCAGAGAGTGCACTGGCACCACTGGGGATACACTGCAGTGACTCCAGAGAGTGCACTGGCACCACTGGGGATGCACTGCAGTGAGTCCAGAGAGTGCACTGGCACCACTGGGGATGCAGTGCAGTGAGTCCAGAGACTGCACTGGCACCAACTGGAGCTGCACTGCAGTGAGTCCAGAGAGATTGCACTGGCACCACTGGGGATGCAATGCAGTGAGTCCAGAGACTACACTGGCACCACTGGGGATGCAGTGCAGTGAGTCCAGAGAGTGCACTGGCACCACTGTTCATGCAGTGCAGTGAGTCCAAAGAGTGCACTGGCACCACTGGGTATGCAGTGCATGAGTGCAGAGAGTCCACTGGCACCACTGGGGATGCAGTGCAGTGAGTCCAGAGAGTGGACTGGCACCAGTGGGGATGGAGTGCAGTGAGTCCAGAGAGTGCAGTGGCTCCACTGGGGATGAACTGTAGTGAGTCCAGAGACTGCACCGGCACCACTGGGGTGCAGTGCAGTGACTCCAGAGAGTGCACTGGCACCACTGGGGATGCACTGCAGTGAGTCCAGAGAGTGCACTGGCACCACTGGGGATGCACTGCAGTGAGTCCAGAGAGTGCACTGGCACCACTGGGGATGCACTGCAGTGAGTCCAGAGAGTGCACGGGCACCACTGGGGATGCACTGCAGTGAGTCCAGAGAGTGCACTGGCACCACTGGGGATGCAGTGCAGTGATTCCGGAGAGTGCACTGGCACCACTGGGGATGCAGTGCAGTGAGTCCAGAGAGTGCACTGGCACCACTGGGGATGCACTGCAGTGAGTCCAGAGAGTGCACTGGCAGCACTGGGGATGCACTGCAGTGAGTCCAGAGAGTGCACTGGCACCACTGGGGATGCACTGCAGTGAGTCCAGAGAGTGCACTGGCACCACTGGGGATGCAGTGCAGTGAGTCCAGAGAGTGCACTGGCACCTTGGGGATGCACTGCAGTGAGTCCAGAGAGTACACTGGCACCACTGGGTATGCAGTGCAGTGAGTCCAGAGAGTGCACTGGCACCACTGGGGATGCAGTGCAGTGACTCCAGAGAGTGCACTGGCACTTCTGGGGATGCAGTGCAGTGAGTCCAGAGAGTGCACTGGCACCACTGGGGATGCAGTGCAGTGAGTCCAGAGAGTGCACTGGGACCACTGGGGATGCAGTGCAGTGAGTCCAGAGAGTGCACTGCCACCACTGGGGATGCAGTGCAGTGAGTGCAGAGAGTGCACTGGCACCACTGGGGATGCACTGCAGTGAGGGCAGAGAGTGCACTGGCACCACTGGGGATGCAATGCGATGAGTCCAGAGAGTGCACTGGCACCACTGGGGATGCACTGCAGTGAGTGCAGAGAGTGCACTGACACCACTGGGGATGCAGTGCGGTGAGTCCAGAGAGTGCACTGGCACCACTGGGGATGCAGTGCAGTGAGTCCAGAGAGTGCACTGGCACCACAGGTGATGCAGTGCAGTGAGTGCAGAGAGTGCACTGGCACCACAGGGGATGCACTGCAGTGACTCGAAAGAGTGCACTGGCACCACTGCGGATGCACTGCAGTGAGTCCGGAGAGTGCCCTGGCACCAATGGTGATGCAGTGCAGTGAGTCCAGAGAGTGCAGTGGCACCACTGGGGATGCAGTGCAGTGAGTCCAGAGAGTGCACTGGCACCACTGGGGATGCAATGCAGTGAGTCCAGAGAGTGCACTGGCACCACTGGGGATGCAGTGCACTGAGTCCAGAGAGTACACTGGCACCACTGGTGATGCAGTGCAGTGAGTCCAGAGAGTGCACAGGCACCACTGGCGATGCAGTGCAGTGAGTCCAGAGAGTGCACTGGCAGCACTGGGGATGCACTGCAGTGAGTCCAGAGAGTGCTCTGGCACCACTGGGGATGCAGTTCAGTGAGTCCAGAGAGTGCACTGGCACCACTGGGGATACACTGCAGTGACTCCAGAGAGTGCACTGGCACCACTGGGGATGCACTGCAGTGAGTCCAGAGAGTGCACTGGCACCACTGGGGATGCAGTGCAGTGAGTCCAGAGACTGCACTGGCACCAACTGGAGCTGCACTGCAGTGAGTCCAGAGAGATTGCACTGGCACCACTGGGGATGCACTGCAGTGAGTCCAGAGAGTGCACGGGCACCACTGGGGATGCACTGCAGTGAGTCCAGAGAGTGCACTGGCACCACTGGGGATGCAGTGCAGTGATTCCGGAGAGTGCACTGGCACCACTGGGGATGCAGTGCAGTGAGTCCAGAGAGTGCACTGGCACTTCTGGGGATGCAGTGCAGTGAGTCCAGAGAGTGCACTGGCACCACTGGGGATGCAGTGCAGTGAGTCCAGAGAGTGCACTGGGACCACTGGGGATGCAGTGCAGTGAGTCCAGAGAGTGCACTGCCACCACTGGGGATGCAGTGCAGTGAGTGCAGAGAGTGCACTGGCACCACTGGGGATGCACTGCAGTGAGGGCAGAGAGTGCACTGGCACCACTGGGAATGCAATGCGATGAGTCCAGAGAGTGCACTGGCACCACTGGGGATGCACTGCAGTGAGTGCAGAGAGTGCACTGACACCACTGGGGATGCAGTGCGGTGAGTCCAGAGAGTGCACTGGCACCACTGGGGATGCAGTGCAGTGAGTCCAGAGAGTGCACTGGCACCACAGGTGATGCAGTGCAGTGAGTGCAGAGAGTGCACTGGCACCACAGGGGATGCACTGCAGTGACTCGAAAGAGTGCACTGGCACCACTGCGGATGCACTGCAGTGAGTCCGGAGAGTGCCCTGGCACCAATGGTGATGCAGTGCAGTGAGTCCAGAGAGTGCAGTGGCACCACTGGGGATGCAGTGCAGTGAGTCCAGAGAGTGCACTGGCACCACTGGGGATGCAATGCAGTGAGTCCAGAGAGTGCACTGGCACCACTGGGGATGCAGTGCACTGAGTCCAGAGAGTACACTGGCACCACTGGTGATGCAGTGCAGTGAGTCCAGAGAGTGCACAGGCACCACTGGCGATGCAGTGCAGTGAGTCCAGAGAGTGCACTGGCAGCACTGGGGATGCACTGCAGTGAGTCCAGAGAGTGCTCTGGCACCACTGGGGATGCAGTTCAGTGAGTCCAGAGAGTGCACTGGCACCACTGGGGATACACTGCAGTGACTCCAGAGAGTGCACTGGCACCACTGGGGATGCACTGCAGTGAGTCCAGAGAGTGCACTGGCACCACTGGGGATGCAGTGCAGTGAGTCCAGAGACTGCACTGGCACCAACTGGAGCTGCACTGCAGTGAGTCCAGAGAGATTGCACTGGCACCACTGGGGATGCACTGCAGTGAGTCCAGAGAGTGCACGGGCACCACTGGGGATGCACTGCAGTGAGTCCAGAGAGTGCACTGGCACCACTGGGGATGCAGTGCAGTGATTCCGGAGAGTGCACTGGCACCACTGGGGATGCAGTGCAGTGAGTCCAGAGAGTGCACTGGCACTTCTGGGGATGCAGTGCAGTGAGTCCAGAGAGTGCACTGGCACCACTGGGGATGCAGTGCAGTGAGTCCAGAGAGTGCACTGGGACCACTGGGGATGCAGTGCAGTGAGTCCAGAGAGTGCACTGCCACCACTGGGGATGCAGTGCAGTGAGTGCAGAGAGTGCACTGGCACCACTGGGGATGCACTGCAGTGAGGGCAGAGAGTGCACTGGCACCACTGGGGATGCAATGCGATGAGTCCAGAGAGTGCACTGGCACCACTGGGGATGCACTGCAGTGAGTGCAGAGAGTGCACTGACACCACTGGGGATGCAGTGCGGTGAGTCCAGAGAGTGCACTGGCACCACTGGGGATGCAGTGCAGTGAGTCCAGAGAGTGCACTGGCACCACAGGTGATGCAGTGCAGTGAGTGCAGAGAGTGCACTGGCACCACAGGGGATGCACTGCAGTGACTCGAAAGAGTGCACTGGCACCACTGGGGATGCACTGCAGTGAGTCCAGAGAGTGCACGGGCACCACTGGGGATGCACTGCAGTGAGTCCAGAGAGTGCACTGGCACCACTGGGGATGCAGTGCAGTGATTCCGGAGAGTGCACTGGCACCACTGGGGATGCAGTGCAGTGAGTCCAGAGAGTGCACTGGCACTTCTGGGGATGCAGTGCAGTGAGTCCAGAGAGTGCACTGGCACCACTGGGGATGCAGTGCAGTGAGTCCAGAGAGTGCACTGGGACCACTGGGGATGCAGTGCAGTGAGTCCAGAGAGTGCACTGCCACCACTGGGGATGCAGTGCAGTGAGTGCAGAGAGTGCACTGGCACCACTGGGGATGCACTGCAGTGAGGGCAGAGAGTGCACTGGCACCACTGGGGATGCAATGCGATGAGTCCAGAGAGTGCACTGGCACCACTGGGGATGCACTGCAGTGAGTGCAGAGAGTGCACTGACACCACTGGGGATGCAGTGCGGTGAGTCCAGAGAGTGCACTGGCACCACTGGGGATGCAGTGCAGTGAGTCCAGAGAGTGCACTGGCACCACAGGTGATGCAGTGCAGTGAGTGCAGAGAGTGCACTGGCACCACAGGGGATGCACTGCAGTGACTCGAAAGAGTGCACTGGCACCACTGCGGATGCACTGCAGTGAGTCCGGAGAGTGCCCTGGCACCAATGGTGATGCAGTGCAGTGAGTCCAGAGAGTGCAGTGGCACCACTGGGGATGCAGTGCAGTGAGTCCAGAGAGTGCACTGGCACCACTGGGGATGCAATGCAGTGAGTCCAGAGAGTGCACTGGCACCACTGGGGATGCAGTGCACTGAGTCCAGAGAGTACACTGGCACCACTGGTGATGCAGTGCAGTGAGTCCAGAGAGTGCACAGGCACCACTGGCGATGCAGTGCAGTGAGTCCAGAGAGTGCACTGGCAGCACTGGGGATGCACTGCAGTGAGTCCAGAGAGTGCTCTGGCACCACTGGGGATGCAGTTCAGTGAGTCCAGAGAGTGCACTGGCACCACTGGGGATACACTGCAGTGACTCCAGAGAGTGCACTGGCACCACTGGGGATGCACTGCAGTGAGTCCAGAGAGTGCACTGGCACCACTGGGGATGCAGTGCAGTGAGTCCAGAGACTGCACTGGCACCAACTGGAGCTGCACTGCAGTGAGTCCAGAGAGATTGCACTGGCACCACTGGGGATGCACTGCAGTGAGTCCAGAGAGTGCACGGGCACCACTGGGGATGCACTGCAGTGAGTCCAGAGAGTGCACTGGCACCACTGGGGATGCAGTGCAGTGATTCCGGAGAGTGCACTGGCACCACTGGGGATGCAGTGCAGTGAGTCCAGAGAGTGCACTGGCACTTCTGGGGATGCAGTGCAGTGAGTCCAGAGAGTGCACTGGCACCACTGGGGATGCAGTGCAGTGAGTCCAGAGAGTGCACTGGGACCACTGGGGATGCAGTGCAGTGAGTCCAGAGAGTGCACTGCCACCACTGGGGATGCAGTGCAGTGAGTGCAGAGAGTGCACTGGCACCACTGGGGATGCACTGCAGTGAGGGCAGAGAGTGCACTGGCACCACTGGGGATGCAATGCGATGAGTCCAGAGAGTGCACTGGCACCACTGGGGATGCACTGCAGTGAGTGCAGAGAGTGCACTGACACCACTGGGGATGCAGTGCGGTGAGTCCAGAGAGTGCACTGGCACCACTGGGGATGCAGTGCAGTGAGTCCAGAGAGTGCACTGGCACCACAGGTGATGCAGTGCAGTGAGTGCAGAGAGTGCACTGGCACCACAGGGGATGCACTGCAGTGACTCGAAAGAGTGCACTGGCACCACTGCGGATGCACTGCAGTGAGTCCGGAGAGTGCCCTGGCACCAATGGTGATGCAGTGCAGTGAGTCCAGAGAGTGCAGTGGCACCACTGGGGATGCAGTGCAGTGAGTCCAGAGAGTGCACTGGCACCACTGGGGATGCAATGCAGTGAGTCCAGAGAGTGCACTGGCACCACTGGGGATGCAGTGCACTGAGTCCAGAGAGTACACTGGCACCACTGGTGATGCAGTGCAGTGAGTCCAGAGAGTGCACAGGCACCACTGGCGATGCAGTGCAGTGAGTCCAGAGAGTGCACTGGCAGCACTGGGGATGCACTGCAGTGAGTCCAGAGAGTGCTCTGGCACCACTGGGGATGCAGTTCAGTGAGTCCAGAGAGTGCACTGGCACCACTGGGGATACACTGCAGTGACTCCAGAGAGTGCACTGGCACCACTGGGGATGCACTGCAGTGAGTCCAGAGAGTGCACTGGCACCACTGGGGATGCAGTGCAGTGAGTCCAGAGACTGCACTGGCACCAACTGGAGCTGCACTGCAGTGAGTCCAGAGAGATTGCACTGGCACCACTGGGGATGCACTGCAGTGAGTCCAGAGAGTGCACGGGCACCACTGGGGATGCACTGCAGTGAGTCCAGAGAGTGCACTGGCACCACTGGGGATGCAGTGCAGTGATTCCGGAGAGTGCACTGGCACCACTGGGGATGCAGTGCAGTGAGTCCAGAGAGTGCACTGGCACCACTGGGGATGCACTGCAGTGAGTCCAGAGAGTGCACTGGCAGCACTGGGGATGCACTGCAGTGAGTCCAGAGAGTGCACTGGCACCACTGGGGATGCACTGCAGTGAGTCCAGAGAGTGCACTGGCACCACTGGGGATGCAGTGCAGTGAGTCCAGAGAGTGCACTGGCACCTTGGGGATGCACTGCAGTGAGTCCAGAGAGTACACTGGCACCACTGGGTATGCAGTGCAGTGAGTCCAGAGAGTGCACTGGCACCACTGGGGATGCAGTGCAGTGACTCCAGAGAGTGCACTGGCACTTCTGGGGATGCAGTGCAGTGAGTCCAGAGAGTGCACTGGCACCAATGGGGATGCAGTGCAGTGAGTCCAGAGAGTGCACTGGGACCACTGGGGATGCAGTGCAGTGAGTCCAGAGAGTGCACTGCCACCACTGGGGATGCAGTGCAGTGAGTGCAGAGAGTGCACTGGCACCACTGGGGATGCACTGCAGTGAGGGCAGAGAGTGCACTGGCACCACTGGGGATGCAATGCGATGAGTCCAGAGAGTGCACTGGCACCACTGGGGATGCACTGCAGTGAGTGCAGAGAGTGCACTGACACCACTGGGGATGCAGTGCGGTGAGTCCAGAGAGTGCACTGGCACCACTGGGGATGCAGTGCAGTGAGTCCAGAGAGTGCACTGGCACCACAGGTGATGCAGTGCAGTGAGTGCAGAGAGTGCACTGGCACCACAGGGGATGCACTGCAGTGACTCGAAAGAGTGCACTGGCACCACTGCGGATGCACTGCAGTGAGTCCGGAGAGTGCCCTGGCACCAATGGTGATGCAGTGCAGTGAGTCCAGAGAGTGCAGTGGCACCACTGGGGATGCAGTGCAGTGAGTCCAGAGAGTGCACTGGCACCACTGGGGATGCAATGCAGTGAGTCCAGAGAGTGCACTGGCACCACTGGGGATGCAGTGCACTGAGTCCAGAGAGTACACTGGCACCACTGGGGATGCAGTGCAGTGAGTCCAGAGAGTGCACAGGCACCACTGGCGATGCAGTGCAGTGAGTCCAGAGAGTGCACTGGCAGCACTGGGGATGCACTGCAGTGAGTCCAGAGAGTGCTCTGGCACCACTGGGGATGCAGTTCAGTGAGTCCAGAGAGTGCACTGGCACCACTGGGGATACACTGCAGTGACTCCAGAGAGTGCACTGGCACCACTGGGGATGCACTGCAGTGAGTCCAGAGAGTGCACTGGCACCACTGGGGATGCAGTGCAGTGAGTCCAGAGACTGCACTGGCACCAACTGGAGCTGCACTGCAGTGAGTCCAGAGAGATTGCACTGGCACCACTGGGGATGCAATGCAGTGAGTCCAGAGACTACACTGGCACCACTGGGGATGCAGTGCAGTGAGTCCAGAGAGTGCACTGGCACCACTGTTCATGCAGTGCAGTGAGTCCAAAGAGTGCACTGGCACCACTGGGTATGCAGTGCATGAGTGCAGAGAGTCCACTGGCACCACTGGGGATGCAGTGCAGTGAGTCCAGAGAGTGGACTGGCACCAGTGGGGATGGAGTGCAGTGAGTCCAGAGAGTGCAGTGGCTCCACTGGGGATGAACTGTAGTGAGTCCAGAGACTGCACAGGCACCACTGGGGTGCAGTGCAGTGACTCCAGAGAGTGCACTGGCACCACTGGGGATGCAGTGCAGTGAGTGCAGAGAGTGCACTGGCACCACTGGGGATGCACTGCAGTGAGTCCAGAGAGTGCACTGGCACCACTGGGGATGCACTGCAGTGAGTCCAGAGAGTGCACGGGCACCACTGGGGATGCACTGCAGTGAGTCCAGAGAGTGCACTGGCACCACTGGGGATGCAGTGCAGTGATTCCGGAGAGTGCACTGGCACCACTGGGGATGCAGTGCAGTGAGTCCAGAGAGTGCACTGGCACCACTGGGGATGCACTGCAGTGAGTCCAGAGAGTGCACTGGCAGCACTGGGGATGCACTGCAGTGAGTCCAGAGAGTGCACTGGCACCACTGGGGATGCACTGCAGTGAGTCCAGAGAGTGCACTGGGACCACTGGGGATGCAGTGCAGTGAGTCCAGAGAGTGCACTGGCACCACTGGGGATGCACTGCACTGAGTCCAGAGAGTGCACTGGCACCACTGGGGATGCAGTGCAGTGAGTCCAGAGAGTGCACTGGCACCACTGGCGATGCAGTGCAGTGAGTCCAGAGAGTGCACTGGCACCACTGGGGATGTAGTACAGTGAGTCCAGAGAGTGTACTGGCACCACTGGGGATGCAGTGCAGTGAGTCCAGAGAGTGCACTGGCACCACTGGGGATGCAGTGCAGTGAGTCCAGAGAGTGCACTGGCACCACTGGGGATGCAGTGCAGTGAGTCCAGAGAGTGCACTGGCACCACTGGCGATGCAGTGCAGTGAGTCCAGAGAGTGCACTGGCACCACTGGGGATGTAGTACAGTGAGTCCAGAGAGTGTACTGGCACCACTGGGGATGCAGTGCAGTGAGTCCAGAGAGTGCACTGGCACCACTGGGGATGCAGTGCAGTGAGTCCAGAGAGTGCACTGGCACCACTGGGGATGCAGTGCAGTGAGTCCAGAGAGTGCACTGGCACCACTGGTGATGCAGTACAGTGAGTCCAGTGAGTGCACTGGCACCACTGGGGATGCACTGCAGTGAGTCCAGTGAGTGCACTGGCACCACGGGGGATGCAGTGCAGTGAGTCCAGAGAGTGCAATGGCACCACTGGGGATGCACGTCAGTGAGTCCAGAGAGTGCACTCTCTGGACTTGCCGGGGTGCATCCCCAGTGGTGCCAGTGCACACTCTGGACTCACTGCACTGCATCCCCAGTGGTGCCAGTGCACTCTCTGGACTCACTGCGCTGCATCCTATTGGTGCCAGTGCACTCTCAGGACTCACTGCATTGCATCCCCAGTGGTGCCAGTGTACTCTCTGGACTCACTGCACTGCATCCCCAATCGTACCAGTGCCCTCTCTGGACTCGCTGCTCTCCATTCCCTGTGGTGCCACTGCAATCTGTGGTCTCACTGCACTGCATCCCCAGTGGTGCCAGTGCACTCTCTGGACTCATTGCACTGCATCCCCAGTGGTGCCAGTGCACTCTCTGGACTCACTGCAGTGCATCCCCAGTGGTGACAGTGCACTCTCTGGACTTGCCGGGGTGCATCCCCAGTGGTGCCAGTGCACTCTCTGGACTCACCGGGGTGCATCCCCAGTGGTGCCAGTGCACTCTCTGGACTCACTGCAGTGCATCCCCAGTGGTGCCAGTGCACTCTCTGGACTCACTGCACTGCATCCCCAGTGGTGCCAGTGCACTCTGGACTCACCGCACTGCATCCCCAGTGATGCCAGTGCACTTTCTGGACTCACTGCACTGCATCCCCAGTGGTGCCAGTGCACTCTCTGGACTCACTGCACTGCATCCCCAGTTGTGCCACTGCACTCTCTGGACTCACTGCACTGCATCCCCAGTGGTGCCAGTGCACTCTCTGGACTCACTGCAGTGCATCCCCAATGGTGCCAGTGCACTCTTTGGACTCACTGCACTGCATCCCCAGTGGTGCCACTGCACTCTCTGGACTCACTGCACTGCATCCCCAGTGGTGCCGGGGCACTCTCTGGACTCACGGCAGTGCATCCCCTGTGGTGCCAGTGCACTCTCTGGACTCACTTCACTGCATCCCCAGTGGGGCCAGTGCACTCTCTGGACTCACTGCACTGCAACCCCAGTGGTGACAGTGCACTCTATGGACTTGCCGGTGTGCATCCCCAGTGGTGCCAGTGCACTCTCTGGACTCACTGCATTGCATCCCCAGTGGTGCCAGTGCACTCTCTGGACTCATTGCAGTGCATCCCCAGTGGTGCCAGTGCACTCTCTGGACTCACTGCACTGCATCCCCAGTGGTGCCAGTGCACTCTCTTTACTCACTGCACTGCATCCCCAGTGTTGCCAGTGCACTCTCTGGACTCACTGTACTGCATCCCCAGTGGTGCCAGTGCACTCTCTGGACTCACTGCACTGCATCCCCAGTGCTGACAGTGCACTCTCTGGACTCACTGCACTGCATCCCCAGTGGTGCCAGTGTACTCTCTGGACTCAGTGCACTGCATCCCCAGTGGTGCCACTGCACTCTCTGGACTCACTGCAGTGCATCCCCAGTGGTGCCAGTGCACTCTCTGGACTCACGGCAGTGCATCCCCAGTGGTGCCAGTGCACTCTCTGGACTCATTGCACTGCATCCCCAGTGGTGCCAGTGCACTCTCTGGACTCACTGCAGTGCATCCCCAGTGGTGACAGTGCACTCTCTGGACTTGCCGGGGTGCATCCCCAGTGGTGCCAGTGCACTCTCTGGACTCACCGGGGTGCATCCCCAGTGGTGCCAGTGCACTCTCTGGACTCACTGCAGTGCATCCCCAGTGGTGCCAGTGCACTCTCTGGACTCACTGCACTGCATCCCCAGTGGTGCCAGTGCACTCTGGACTCACCGCACTGCATCCCCAGTGATGCCAGTGCACTTTCTGGACTCACTGCACTGCATCCCCAGTGGTGCCAGTGCACTCTCTGGACTCACTGCACTGCATCCCCAGTTGTGCCACTGCACTCTCTGGACTCACTGCACTGCATCCCCAGTGGTGCCAGTGCACTCTCTGGACTCACTGCAGTGCATCCCCAATGGTGCCAGTGCACTCTTTGGACTCACTGCACTGCATCCCCAGTGGTGCCACTGCACTCTCTGGACTCACTGCACTGCATCCCCAGTGGTGCCGGGGCACTCTCTGGACTCACTGCAGTGCATCCCCTGTGGTGCCAGTGCACTCTCTGGACTCACTTCACTGCATCCCCAGTGGGGCCAGTGCACTCTCTGGACTCACTGCACTGCAACCCCAGTGGTGACAGTGCACTCTATGGACTTGCCGGTGTGCATCCCCAGTGGTGCCAGTGCACTCTCTGGACTCACTGCATTGCATCCCCAGTGGTGCCAGTGCACTCTCTGGACTCATTGCAGTGCATCCCCAGTGGTGCCAGTGCACTCTCTGGACTCACTGCACTGCATCCCCAGTGGTGCCAGTGCACTCTCTTTACTCACTGCACTGCATCCCCAGTGTTGCCAGTGCACTCTCTGGACTCACTGTACTGCATCCCCAGTGGTGCCAGTGCACTCTCTGGACTCACTGCACTGCATCCCCAGTGCTGACAGTGCACTCTCTGGACTCACTGCACTGCATCCCCAGTGGTGCCAGTGTACTCTCTGGACTCAGTGCACTGCATCCCCAGTGGTGCCACTGCACTCTCTGGACTCACTGCAGTGCATCCCCAGTGGTGCCAGTGCACTCTCTGGACTCACGGCAGTGCATCCCCAGTGGTGCCAGTGCACTCTCTGGACTCACTGCATTGCATCCCCAGTGGTGCCAGTGCACTCTCTGGACTCATTGCACTGCATCCCCAGTGGTGCCAGTGCACTCTCTGGACTCACTGCAGTGCATCCCCAGTGGTGCCATTGCACTCTCTGGACTCACCGGGGTGCATCCCCAGTGGTGCCAGTGCACTCTCTGGACTCACTGCAGTGCATCCCCAGTGGTGCCAGTGCACTCTCTGGACTCACTGCACTGCATCCCCAGTGGTGCCAGTGTACTCTCTGGACTCACTGCACTGCATCCCCAGTGGTGCCAGTGACCTCTCTGGACTCACTGCACTGCATCCCCAGTGGTGCCAGTGCACTCTCTGGACTCACTGCACTGCATCCCCAGTGGTGCCAGTGCACTCTCTGGACTCACTGCACTGCATCCCCAGTTGTGCCACTGCACTCTTTGGACTCACTGCACTGCATCCCCAGTGGTGCCAGTGCACTCTCTGGACTCACTGCAGTGCATCCCCAATGGTGCCAGTGCACTCTTTGGACTCACTGCACTGCATCCCCAGTGGTGCCACTGCACTCTCTGGACTCACTGCACTGCATCCCCAGTGGTGCCGGGGCACTCTCTGGACTCACGGCAGTGCATCCCCTGTGGTGCCAGTGCACTCTCTGGACTCACTTCACTGCATCCCCAGTGGGGCCAGTGCACTCTCTGGACTCACTGCACTGCAACCCCAGTGGTGACAGTGCACTCTATGGACTTGCCGGTGTGCATCCCCAGTGGTGCCAGTGCACTCTCTGGACTCAGTGCATTGCATCCCCAGTGGTGCCAGTGCACTCTCTGGACTCATTGCAGTGCATCCCCAGTGGTGCCAGTGCACTCTCTGGACTCACTGCACTGCATCCCCAGTGGTGCCAGTGCACTCTCTTTACTCACTGCACTGCATCCCCAGTGTTGCCAGTGCACTCTCTGGACTCACTGTACTGCATCCCCAGTGGTGCCAGTGCACTCTCTGGACTCACTGCACTGCATCCCCAGTGGTGCCAGTGCACACTCTGGACTCACTGCACTGCATCCCCAGTGGTGCCAGTGCACTCTCTGGACTCACTGCAGTGCATCCCAGGTGGTGCCAGTGCACTCTCTGGACTCACGGCAGTGCATCCCCAGTGGTGCCAGTGCACTCTCTGGACTCACTGCACTGCATCCCCAGTGGTGCCAGTGCCCTCTCTGGACTCACTGCACTGCATCCCCAGTGGTGCCAGTGCAGTCTCTGTGTTAGTGTTGGGGAGAATCGAATCGATGTTTTACTAATGTCTCTTAGGTAATGGGACCTACAGTATAATTAAGCATTGCCAAATGTACTTACATTATCAATTAATCTATGTATACTGGATACTTAGGGAGTACATTGAACAATCAAAAGAGTCATTGAAGGGGAACCTTGGGAGGGAACAGGTACAACCTGACCTTGGATAAGGGCCTGGAAATGATGAAATGAGTTGAAGCAGAACCAAGAAGCAGAGGGAGCATGTGTCGAGTAAGAAAGGTGAAAAGTTTAGCGGAGAGGAAGACTCCTTACTTCATCTGCACGACCACCTGGACGACCACCAGAGTGCGCCACGCATGTGCAAAGGGGAGGGGAGCTAATTAGAATGAAAAGCGAGGCTGCTGTTCCAACCTGTAATGAATATGTATACCTGACGCAATATTGTATGTATAAATAATGGCTGGGAAGTAACGGGACTTGAAGCCAGATTTGGGCACCTGCCCCGGCTTCCAGCGCTGAATAAAGCACGTTCATATAATCACTTGGTGATTATGTGGTTGCTAGGCTAACATCTGGACTCACTGCAGTGCATCCCCAGTGGTGCCAGTGCACTCTCTGGAGTCACTGCAGTGCATCCCCAGTGGTGCCAGAGCACTCTCTGGACTCACTGCAGTGCATCCCCAGAGGTGCCAGTGCACTCCCTGGACTCAGTGCACTGCATCCCCAGTGGTACCAGTGCACTCTCTGGACTCACTGCACTGGATCCCCAGTGGTGCCAGTGCACTCTCTGGACTCACTGCACTGCATCCCCAGTGGTGCCAGTGCACTCTCTGGACTCACTGCACTGTATCCCCAGTGGTGACAGTGCACTCTCTGGACTTGCCGGGGTGCATCCCCAGTGGTGCCAGTGCACTCTCTGGAGTCACCGGGGTGCATCCCCAGAGGTGCCAGTGCACTCTCTGGACTCACTGCACTCCATCCCCAGTGGTGCCAGTTCACTCTGTGGACTCACTGCAGTGCATCCCCAGTGGTGCCAGTGCACTCTCTGGACTCACTGTACTGCATCCCCAGTGGTGCCTGTGAAGTCTCTGGACTCACTGCAGTGCATCCCCAGTGGTGCCAGTGCAATCTCAGGACTCACAGCAGTGCAGCTCCAGTTGGTGCCAGTGCACTCTGTGGACTCACTGCAGTGCATCCCCAGTGGTGCCAGTGCACTCTCTGGACTCACTGCACTGCATCCCCAGTGGTGCCAGTGTACTCTCTGGACTCAGTGGACTGCATCCCCAGTGGTGCCACTGCACTCTCTGGACTCACTGCAGTGCACCCCAGTGGTGCCAGTGCACTCTCTGGACTCATTGCACTGCATCCCCAGTGGTGCCAGTGCACTCTCTGGACTCACTGCACTGCATCCCCAGTGGTGCCTGTGAAGTCCCTGGTCTCACTGCACTGCATCCCCAGTGGTGCCAGTGCACTCTCTGGACTCACTGCACTGCATCCCCATTGCTGACAGTGCCCTCTCTGGACTCAGTGCACTGCAACCCCAGTGGTGCCAGTTCACTCTCTGGACTGAATGCACTGCATCCCCAGTGGTGCCAGTGGCTCTCTGGACTCATTGCACTGCATCACCAGTGGTGCCAGTGCACTCTCTGGACTCACTGCAGTGCATCCACAGTGGCGCCAGTGTACTCTCTTAACTCACTGCACTGCATCACCAGTGGTGCCAGTGCACTCTCTGGAATCACTGCACTGCATCCCCAATGATGCCACTGCACTCTCTGGACTCACTGCACTGCATCCCCAGTGGTGCCAGTGCACTCTCTGGACTCACTGCATTGCATCACCAGTGGTGCCAGTGTACTCTGTGGACTCACTGCACTGCATCCCCAGTGGTGCCAGTGCACTCTCTGGACTCACTGAACTGCATCCCCAAGGTGCCAGTGCACTCTCTGGACTCACTGCACTACATCCCCCGTGGTGCCAGTGCACTCTCTGGACTCACTGCACTGCATCCCCAAGGTGCCAGTGCACTCTCTGGACTCACTGCACTGCATCCCCAGTGGTGCCAGTGCACTCTCTGGACTCACTGCACTGCATCCCCCGTGGTGCCAGTGCACTCTCTGGACTCACTGCACTGCATCCCCAGTGGTGCCACTGCACTCTCTGAAAACACCGGGGTGCAACCGCAGCGGTGCCAATGCACTCTCTGCACTCACGGCACTGCATCCCCAGTGGTGCCAGTGCACTCTCTGGACTCACTGCAGTGTATCCCCTGTGGTTCCAGTGCACTCTGTGGACTCAGTGCACTGCATCCCAGTGGTGCCAGTGCACTCTCTGGACTCACTGCAGTCCATCCCCAGTGGTGCCAGTGCACTCTCTGGACTCACTGCACTGCATCCACAGTGGTGCCAGTGCACTCTCTTTACTCACTGCACTGCATCCCCAGTTGTGCCAGTGCACTCTCTGGACTCACTGTACTGCATCCCCAGTGGTGCCAGTGCACTCTCTGGACTCACTGCACTGCATCCCCAGTGGTGCCAGTGCACTCTCTGGACTCACTGCACTGCATCCCCAGTGGTGCCAGTGCACTCTCTGGACTCACTGCAGTGCATCTCCAGTGGTGCCAGTGCACTCTCTGCACTCACTGCAGTGCATCCCCAGTGGTGCCAGTGCACTCTCTGGACTCACTGCAGTGCATCCCCAGTGGTGCCAGTGCACTCTGTGGACTCACTGCACTGCATCCCCAGTGGTGCCAGTGCACTCTCTGGACTCACTGCAGTGCATCCCCAGTGGTGCCAGTGCACTGTCTGGACTCACTGCATTCCCAGTGGTGCCAGGGCACTCTCTGGACTCACTGCACTGCATCCCCAGTGGTGCCTGTGAAGTCTCTGGACTCACTGCACTGCATCCCCAATGGTGCCAGTGCACTCTTTGGACTCACTGCACTGCATCCCCAGTGGTGCCACTGTACTCTCTGGACTCACTACACTGCATCCCCAGTGGTGCCAGTGCCCTCTGTGGACTCACTGCACTACATCCCCAGTGGTGCCAGTGCACTCTCTGGACTCACTGAAGTGCATCCCCAGTGGTGCCAGTGCACTCTCTGGACTCACTGCAGTGCATCCCCACTGGTGCCAGTGCACTCTCTGGACTCACTGCAGTGCATCCCCAGTGGTGCCAGTGCACACTCTGCACTCACTGCACTGCATCCCCAGTGGTGCCAGTGCACTCTCTGGACTCACTGCACTGCATCCCCAGTGGTGCCTGTGAAGTCTCTGGTCTCACTGCACTGCATCCCCAGTGGTGCCAGTGCACTCTCTGGACTCACTGCACTGCATCCCCATTGCTGACAGTGCCCTCTCTGGACTCAGTGCACTGCATCCCCAGTGGTGCCAGTTCACTCTCTGGACTCACTGCACTGCATCCCCAGTGGTTCCAGTGGCTCTCTGGACTCATTGCACTGCATCACCAGTGGTGCCAGTGCACTCTCTGGACTCACTGCAGTGCATCCACAGTGGCGCCAGTGTACTCTCTTAACTCACTGCACTGCATCACCAGTGGTGCCAGTGCACTCTTTCGAGTCACTGCTCTGCATCCCCAATGGTGCCACTGCACTCTATGGACTCACTGCACTGCATCCCCAGTGGTGCCAGTGCACTCTCTGGACTCACTGCAGTGCATTTCCAGTGGTGCCAGTGTAGTCTCTGGACTCACTGCACTGCATCCCCAGTGGTGCCAGTGCACTCTCTGGACTCACTGAACTGCATCCCCAAGGTGCCAGTGCACTCTCTGGACTCACTGCACTGCATCCCCAGTGGTGCCAGTGCACTCTCTGGACTCACTGCACTGCATCCCCAGTGGTGACAGTGCACTCTCTGGACTCACTGCACTGCATCCCCCGTGGTGCCAGTGCAGTCTCTGGACTCACTGCACTGCATCCCCAGTGGTGCCACTGCACTCTCTGAAAACACCGGGGTGCAACCGCAGCGGTGCCAGTGCACTCACCGCACTCACGGCTTTTCATCCCCAGTGGTGCCAGTGCACTCTCTGGACTCACTGCAGTGTATCCCCTGTGGTGCCAGTGCACTCTGTGGACTCAGTGCACTGTATCCC